>NC_141874.1:125387801-125539317 GCF_056163025.1 Triticum urartu | reverse complement strand
ATTTTTGGGGTTCCAGATCTTGCGCTAGCTACATATTACTACAGACTGTTCTGTTTTTGACAGATTCTGTTTTGCGTGTGTTGTTTGCTTATTTTGATGAATCTATGGCTAGTAAAATAGTTTATGAACCATAGAGAAGTTGGAATACAGTAGGTATAACACCCATATAAATAAATAATGAGTTAATTACAGTACCTTGAAGTGGTCTTTTGTTTTCTTTCGCTAACGGAGCTCACGAGTTTTCTACTTTAAGTTTTGTGTTGTGAAGTTTTCAAGTTTTGGGTAAAGATTTGATGGATTATGGAACAAGGAGTGGCAATAGCCTAAGCTTGGGGATGCCCATGGCACCCCCAAGATAATCTAAGGACACCTAAAAGCCAAAGCTTGGGGATGCCCCGGAAGGCATCCCCTCTTTCGTCTACTTCTATCGGTAACTTTACTTGGAGCTATATTTTTATTTACCACATGATATGTGTTTTACTTGGAGCGTCTTGTATGATTTGAGTCTTTGCTTGTTAGTTTACCACAATCATCCTTGCTGTACACACCTTTTGAGAGAGCCATACATGATTTGGAATTTGTTAGAATACTCTATGTGCTTCGCTTATATCTTTTGAGTTATATAATTTTGCTCTAGTGCTTCACTTATATCTTTTAGAGCACGGTGGTGGATTTGTTTTATAGAAACTATTGATCTCTCATGCTTCACTTAGATTATTTTGAGAGTCTAAATAGCATGATAATTTGCTTAAAATCCTAATATGCTTGGTATGCAAGATTAATAATAAAACTTTCTTATGAGTGTGTTGAATACTAAGAGAAGTTTGATGCTTGATGATTGTTTTGAGACATGGAGGTAATAATATCAAAGTCGTGCTAGTTGAGTAGTTGTGAAATTGAGAAATACTTGTGTTGAAGTTTGCAAGTCTTGTAGCATGTACGTATGGTAAACATTATGTAACAAATTTGAAACATGATTGATTGTCTTCCTTATGAGTGGCGGTCGGGGACGAGCGATGGTCTTTTCCTACCAATCTATCCCCCTAGGAGCATGCGCGTAGTAGCGAGGTTTTTGATGACTTGTAGATTTTTGCAATAAGTATGTGAGTTATTTATGACTAATGTTGAGTCCATGGATTATACGCACTCTCACCCTTGCATCCTTGCTAGCCTCTTCGGTACCGTGCATTGCCCTTTCTCACATTGAGAGTTGGCGCAAACTTCGCCGGTGCATCCAAACCCCGTGATATGATACGCTCTTTCACACATAAACCTCCTTATATCTTCCTCAAAACAGCCACCATACCTACCTATTATGGCATTTCCATATCCATTCCGAGATATATTGCCATGCAACTTTCCATCATTCCGTTCATCATGACACATTCATCATTGTCATATTGGTTAGCATGGTCATGTAGTTGACATAGTATTTGTGGCAAAGCCACCGTTCATAATTCTTTCATACATGTCACTCATGATTCATTGCATATCCCGGTACACCGCCGGAGGCATTCATATAGAGGTATCATTTGTTCTAGTATCGAGTTGTAATCATTGAGTTGTAAATAAATAGAAGTGTGATGATCATCATTTTCTAGAGCATTGTCCCAAGTGAGGAATAAAAAAAGAGAAAGGCCAAAAAAAGAGAAGGCCAAAAAAGAGAAAGGCCATAAAAAAGGAGGAGAAGGCCCAAAAAAAGAAAAAAAAATGAGAAAAAAATAGAGAAGGGACAATGTTACTATCCTTTGCCACACTTGTGCTTCAAATTAGCACCATGATCTTCATAGTAGAGAGTCTCTCATGTTATCACTTTCATATACTAGTGGGAATTTTTCATTATAGAACTTGGCTTGTATATTCCAACAATGGGCCTCCTCAAGTGCCCTAGGTCTTCGTGAGCAAGCAAGTTGGATGCACACCCACTAGTTTCTTTTGTTGAGCTTTCATACATTTATAGCTCTAGTGCATCCGTTGCATGGCAATCCCTAGTCCTTGCATTAACATCAATCGGTGGGCATCTCCATAGCCCATTGATTAGCCTCGTTGATGTGATACTTTCTCCTTTTTTGTCTTCTCAACATAACCCCCTCATTATATTCTATTCCACCTATAGTGCTATGTCCATGGCTCGCGCTCATATATTGCGTGAAAGTATATAGGTTTGAGATTACTAAAGTATGAAACAATTGCTTGGCTTGTCATCGGGGTTGTGCATGATGATAGCATTCTTGTGTGACAAAAATGAAACATGACTAAACCATATGATTTTGTAGGGATGAACTTACTTTGGCCATGTATTTTGAGAAGACATAATTGCTTAGTTAGCATGCTTGAACTATTATCATTTTTATGTCAATATGAACTTTTGTCTTGAATCTTTCGGATCTGAATATTCGTACCACAATTAAGAAGAATTACATTAAAATTATGCCAAGTAGCACTCCACATCAAAAATTCTGTTTTATCATTTACCTGCTCGAGGACGAGCAGGAATTAAGCTTGGGGATGCTTGATACGTCTCCAACGTATCTATAATTTTTGATTGCTCCATGCTATATTATCTACTGTTTTGGACATTATTGGGCTTTATTATCTACTTTTATATTATTTTTGGGACTAACCTATTAACCGGAGGCCCAGCCCAGAATTGTTGTTTTTTGCCTGTTTTAGGGTTTCGAAGAAAAGGAATATCAAATGGAGTCCAAACGGAATGAAACCTTCGGGAACGTGATTTTCTCACCGAATACAACTCAGGAGACTTGGACCCTACGTCAAGCCAGCTAACAGGAGCCCACGAGGTAGGGGGCTCACCTACCCCCCCCCCCCATGTGCACCCTCCACCCTCGTGGGGCCCCTGTTGCTCCACCGACATACTTCTTCCTCCTATATATATCCACGTACCCCCAAACGATCAGAACAGGAGCCAAAACCCTAATTCCACCGCTGTAACTTTCTATATCCACAAGATCCCATCTTGGGGCCTGTTCCGGAGCTCCGCCGGAGGGGGCATCGATCACGGAGGGCTTCTACCTCAACACCATAGCCTCTCCGATGAAGTGTGAGTAGTTTACTTCAGACCTACGGGTCCATAGTTAGTAGCTAGATGGCTTCTTCTCTCTTTTTGGATCTCAATACAATGTTCTCCCCCTCTCTTGTGGAGATCTATTCGATATAATCTTCTTTTTGCGGTGTGTTTGTTGAGACCGATGAATTGTGGGTTTATGATCAAGTCTATCTATGAATAATATTTTAATCTTCTCTGAATTCTTTTATGTATGATTGGTTATCTTCGCAAGTCTCTTCGAATTATCGGTTTGGTTTGGCCTACCAGATTGATCTTTCTTACAATGGGAGAAGTGCTTAGCTTTGGGTTCAATCTTGCGGTGTCCTTTCCCGATGACAGTAAGGGCAGCAAGGCACATATTGTATTGTTGCCATCGAGGATAACAAGATGGGGTTTTCTTCATATTGCATGAGTCTATCCCTCTACATCATGCCATCTTGCTTAAGGCGTTACTCTGTTTTTAACTTAATACTCTAGATCCATGCTGGATAGCGGTGGATGAGTGGAGTAATAGTAGTAGATGCAGGCAGGAGTCGGTCTACTTGTCTCGGACGTGATGCCTATATACTTGATCATACCTGGATATTCTCATAACTATGCTCAATTATGTCAATTTCTCAACAGTAATTTGTTCCCACCGTAGAATACTATGCTCTCGAGAAAAGCCACTAGTGAAACCTATGGCCCCCAGGTCTATCTTTATCATATTAATCTCCTACTAGTTAGTTATTTACTTTGCTATTTACTTTGCTTTTATTTTACTTTGCATCTTTATCATAAAAATACCAAAACTAGTATCTTATCATATCTATCAGATCTCACTCTCGTAAGTGGCCCTATAGGGATTGACAACCCCTATTTGCGTTGGTTGCAAGGATTTATTTGTTTTGTGCAGGTATGAGGGACTCGCGCGTAGCCTCCTACTGGATTGATACCTTGGTTCTCAAAAACTGAGGGAAATACTTACGCTACTTTGCTGCATCATCCCTTCCTCTTCGGGGAAAACCAACGCAGTGCTAAAAGAGGTAGCACGTGTGCTTGGGTAAGAGAGATAGCGGGAGACCTAGAGAGTGAGGGAAGAGATGTGTGCATGCCCAAGAAACAAAGTGATAGAGACCTATGTTGGGGTCCGGACTTTAGAAGAGAGAGGGGTGTTAATGTGCTCGTGTGTTGGTGTTTGGGGGAGAGAACGACTTCTCTCTATGTGTGTGTGTGGTGGGGGGGTTGACTTCAGATAAAGAGTGAGCTGTCTATATTTGAGGGACTTTAGTGTAATTGAGATATTGTGCACTCATGGTTGATCAATTTGTTTCACAGTTTGTACTATGAGATAACGATACTTTTGAACATGCGTGATATACCTTGATGTACCAGAATTACAAACCTAAGATTGGAATTCTGGAATTCGACTCCATCATTAGCTTTTGTAATTCATTTAAACGGAGGTACATTTTTTAAGCAGGGATTTCGTGATTTGAAATTCATATATCAAACCTAGAGATATACACATACGAGCATGTTCAAACTTTATAATCATCCACTTTATTCATACACATACACATTTTTGCTTTTGTCATCATGTTTAGGATAAACACATTTGGAATTTCATTTGAATTGGACTGAATGATGGTATTTGCTTGTAGTAGCTCAATGATCCATATTTGAATTGAATGGACAATCTAAGTTTCGAGTTGGAGACATTGATTTTCAAAACTTGCACATTTTTTGCGTGCAAAACAAACAAATTGTCGGCCATGATATCATAGTCGGCCGTACAAGAGAAGAATACTTATAATTTTAGGCGCCAAAAGCTTTCAAACTTCCCGCTCACATCGAAATATCACGCGCCCGAAAGTTTAGCCCTGCGATATTCCTGTTTTACCCCTGCCACATGAACGGAAAAGGGCTGCTTTGGTAACTCCATTGTTTTCCCCTCTTTGCCCCCAACATTCTTCCCCAGAGCCCCTCCCTTCCCCTCCTCGACCCTCCCAACCACGGCAAGCTGCTGAATCTAGTCCTTCGCCGTAGCGGTGGACCTCGCACCCCGCCGGATCTACCTTCTGCACCTTGGAACCCCCAACTGCCAACTCACCACTTCACTGGAGCCGCTTCAGCGGCTGGCTTGTCCACCGCTCCAGATCTCCTTGACCGCCATCATGGTCCACCGCACCGGATCTGCTTAACCAGCGCCCTCGTCCACCACAGTGTAGGCCCTTCACTGACTCCCTCGTCCGCCCCTTTGCTGGCCCTTCATATAAGCCCTCGTCCGCCGCAAGAGATCTGCCTCACCGAAAGCACTGTACAACGCGCCCGCCGAAGCCTTCGTCCACTGCACCGGACCCGCTCCACGAACACCATATTCAACTCCACAGGCCCTGCTTTATCAACGTCGCAGCCTCATCAGGTTATTTCGATTTGTACTCCTTCGGTTTTTCTCTTTATCGTGCAACTGTTCACTTACCACAGATGAGCTTTCTTGTATGTCGACAGGCGCCGCAACCGTAGCACCGAAGCCGCTTCAGCGACGGTGACAGCCGGCCCAAACTCAACCGCAACACGAGCACCATCAACGATCCTTGGCTATCAAGTATGACAACGATACCCATACACCGCCGAGAATCAGGTACTATTATCCAACGGCCGGCGCCTACGTTCACTTTCCTAGCATAAGCACCGCACCTTTGAATTTCTTCAGGGCATCATTCAGTTTTTCATGAGACGCGTTATTCCGCTTGCACCTGTAGGGCCATACTTCTAGCAGTGAACATGTTACATGTGCTAAATTACATACCAGTGCACGTATAGTTAATATGCTTTAGTTTTGTTCTGATGCCACCTGTTGGTTTCATCAGACTACTTAATGTTCTCTATGCTTAATTACACATCAGTAAACTAGCATGTGGTTCCGCTGCTTTTTGTTCGTTTTACCCTACATTTTCTGATGCTAGCTATTACATCACTGCTCCGAGCCTCTGTTCATTACTTGTTTGTGTGTTCTTGATCTTCCCAAGTTGCATGACTAATTTGATGCTTCTATTAATTATGGAGCTGCCAACCCCATCAAGAAAAATATTTGTTCTTTTGGGGCTGGCACCTCGAACAAGCATAAAAATAGAGGGAAGCAGATATATTGTCGTGTATGCACACACCCTTCTTTCATTAGTTTATATGAACCATTGATGATCAATTCGGTCCAGTGCATGCGATTAAAATTAATTTTACCTAAATAGATGGTGCAGAATAAACTACAACAACTAGATTTGCAACCACGGAATGCTGACGATATCTTCAAAGAACATTGCAACAGCAGCTAGGCTTCACAGCAACATATGGTAAGCCAGTGTGTTTTAGTACATGTGAAATGTAATGCAAGTGGGCTGCTTTCTTGGCTTGTGCCCTCAACGTGTAATCCTACCGAATTACAAATAGTTCAGTTGTCTGCTTTGCTGTATTGCTTGATTCGAATACTTATTTGTTGTTACGCTATACCTGAGTTGGCCAATATGTCAGCAGTGTCTGATGTACTATCGTAAAGAAATGCATGCCTATTTCATTTGAGTCCTTAACTTTTCCTCTCAACTTCATCACAAGACTGTCTTCGTAGGTTATATGAGGCCACACTGTTAAGTGCTTTCTCAGATTATTTCAACTCGTTAGATGCCTTGGCAACTTAAATATAGCGGTTGTACACTCCCTTTCAACTAGGGATGTCAACTGGGTCCCGTTTAATCCCGATTAAAGTCCACTAGTGGTATGATAGTTCAAAAGAGTTTTTGTTTTTTGAGGAAAATGAACTAGGGAGGTAGCAAAAACTAACTAGATGGGACTGGCGGATGTCGTTTATTTGCCACTTACATCCCTAGTTTCATCTTACCATTTTAATTTCTTTTCGGCTGATGTTGCTTCGAACCATTTAAATATAGTTTGCCATGCTCGGCAATAATTCGTCTGTCGTTTACCATGTAAGCTTATTGCATGGATCATACGATAACTATCTCTTACTGATGTCCGGCGGAAACCTTTCAGGATGTCGTTCACACTAGGACACAATGTACAACCCCAGAATCTATTTGTGGAAGCAGTGCGCCATCCATGTTACCAGATGGTAGCAGTTCAGAGGTAACACCGCCGGAGAGCAGTCTGAGCACAGATATTATAGTGCTTGAGGCTCTACTAGAGGCAGAAAGAGATGGTGTGGCTTCCATGAATGAGGTAATCTTTATCTTGAGGCTGGAAATTACGGAATTAGTGGCACGCATTATGCAAGCAACCCAAGAATTGGAGGAAGTAAGAATGTTGCATTTGAAGACGGAGGAGGTCCTGTTGTTTCTACTATCTGAAGCCCAAGGTAATCCCGGTTCTTCTTTAGATACCAGTTAAAATTGTCATTAGATTATTGTACTTGCATGTTATGTCATGTCTCTAAATGGATTATGTTGCAAGACCCCCTATGTTGTCCATGTGTTGTAATGATCCGAATTTTTAGGTGAGGTAATCCTTAGTACTTGTATGATTCACATAAGGTGAACTGTTTTTCGTGTGAGCATATTGTATTGGATGAAATAACTGTTTGACTCAGAGTGTATCCAACCTACTGAATTCAAAGATCACGACATTTCTAAATCATAATCATATATAAAGGTGGAATAAATCTTTGTTGTGGTTTTGAAGAAATAAATAACAAAACATATAATTATATGTGGATATTTGTAATCGAATACAAATTGGATTTGAATTTAGTTTGCCAGGTCCCAGGGCAAACGTGAATGCTAATTCTCCCAAGTTTTGAACGAAGCGGCTAAACACCCACTATAATTTGTGGGCTGCCCGAAGCAAGTGTTTACGAGATGGAAATTACTGTCTACCCCTGACACTTGACATCCTTCTCGACCGGATTTACACTGCTGTCGATAGGGGTAGACTAGTAACTTCAATCAGACATGACACGACAGCCTCTGAGCCCATTCAGACATGGTGGGCGCCAAACGTGGGCGGCAAAACACATTTGATTCAAGCTCATCCGAAAGACATGTGTCTCTTCCTCCATTTCCCCATTCATACACGGTGGACGACAAAACAAACTCTCCTCGTCTGAAATCGATGTAGGCTAATATTTTAAATAGGGGCAGATGTGTAACTTCCATCAAACATGACACAACCGCCCTACCTGTCAGCCCCGTTCATACACCGTGGGCGCCAACCGTGGGCGGCAAAACACCCTCTCCTCGCCTGAAATAGTTACCGGCAAATATTTGGGAGATGCGAGATTACCATCCTATCCCCAACCGATGCGATGTCCGAAATTTTAAACGGGGGATAAGTTCGTAAATTTCCCCCATTTCAGAGAAGCGCGTCCCAAAGTTTGAGACCCCTCTCCCCTCCATTTCCCCATTCATACACCGTCGGCGGCACGACAACCTCCGCACTGCTGCCAGCCTCCTCCGTCCGCCACCCCATCCTCCACCTTGCCGGAGCCGCTACCCCTACCCCGTCGTCCACTGCAAGAGATGGACGTCTCTCATCCACGGCGCTGGACCAGGATCCTTTCATCGCCTCCTCTCGCTTCATCGGCGCCGTCGTCCACCTTGTCGTTGCCGCTCCTACGACCGCCTCGTCCACGGCAACAGGATATATCCCCCGACCCGGCCGTCTTCCGTCTAAAGTCTTCTTCCCCGCCGCCGACAGCCATCGCACCCGCAGCACCCTCAACGTATCAGCATAGGCCTACACGGCGTAGCAAGAGAGGTGGTACTCTTCCATATGTGCTTAAGTTATTGATCTCACCCAAAAAATAGATCGTAATTTGTTTACTGTACTTTTCTTGTCCGTACCAAATCATAGTGGCTAGTTGAAAGCAAACATTGGTTGCGAAGTAGCTTTGTACGGTTTGTACCTTCAGATCCGCCATGTCACGGGCACTATACTCATAAAGCTTATGGTTTCCCCCCCCCCTTTATATTCACTACCACCATCGTAGGTGCTTCATGTCATGCTAGCACTGCTCCTCAAGACCTCAACCCAAAGCTTACGTGTTGAAATACGAATCTGATATGATGCTCATATCACTAAAACAGAGAACGCTTAATTGGTCACCTAATGTTCCTATATTCGTTTCGAAAAGCATGTGCGCGACCCACTGGTCCAGCTAGTTCCACTTTCCTAATTTTTCTCTTGATGCTTAGGTTTTTCCCCTTTTATCTACTCTACTATGATCTGCGTAGGTGCTTTCTGTCGTACTAGCATTACTCCACCCTTCAAGCTAAACAACACAACACTCATAATTCGAAAGCTTAGTTGTTCAAATATGATTGTGATATGATACTGATATTAGTTAATCGACACATTTAATTGGTTAGCTAAAGGTCCCACTTGAGTTTCCAAATGCATGTCGCGACATATAGAGAGATAGCATAATTGCATTTCTTTGTCACTTGTTGACCGTACTTTCTTGTCCATACCAAATCTTAGTTGTTATTTCAAAGCAAACATCGGTTGCTAACTACCCTTTTGCGCGGTTTGCAGCTTCAGATCTGCCATCCCACTGCCATGGTCAACACTGTACTCATCATGCTTATGTTTTCCCCATTTTATGATGACCACAATCAGCCTACGTGGTTCGTGTCGTAATAGCACTGCTCCACCCATCGAGCTAAACAAGCTTAGTTGTACAAATTCATATCTGGTATTATTGCTGATATTAGTAAAACTGAGAGATGTTTAATTGGTTAGCTAAATGTTCCTACTTTAGTTTCGAAATGCATGTGAGCCACATATGGAGAGACCGGAAAGAATAGTATTTCTCTGTGCGCTCTGGTTCATCATGGGTGGCCAACCGACATTGTATTGAAAGACTTGTAATATCTTCAATCTGCTTGCTCTTATGCTCTTCTTTAAGATGATACTCTTCTCTTGCGGTCGACTGGTCACGTCGAGTTGTTCTCCCTTAGTATATTTTGAATCTGTCAGGTCAGGTCGACTTGTTCTTCTTTACTATATGTTGAAGCTATCATCTGCGAAGTGTCATCACTTCTGAAGCTCTCATATTTTGAGTAGTAGGCCACATTATATTGATGCACAAAACAAATTACAGCATGCATGACATCTTTTAAAAGAATTGCAGAGATAGCACAAAGGGGTTTACAGGGAGGCAGTATTGGATTAGAATCACTTCTGCATTACAAAGAAAATCTCACTTGTTTTTATGTTTTCATGCATGTCAGATATTGAACATTATCAAAGTGAATATGAGAATGGGCGCACGAGAGGAATATTGCGGAACGATCCACTGGCTAACAAACTTGGCATGGTGGAGGATGGCCTATCTTATTCACCCATCAAGGTGCTTGCTCTAACTTTGCAAAGTTGTATTGGTCGCACATATTTTGCATCTGACCTCTTGCATTACTTCTACTTTGTTACACCATTTGCTTAGTTTAAGCATCATATATGAGTATATGCCATACCTATCCATTTTCTGTACCTATTCCATGTGTCGTCACACTATGTTTTTCCAGTCAAATGTTGTTCTTTCGTAATAGATGTCCAAAAGGAAGAGGGTGAGTGCATATCCTCAAGGAGTATAAACTAGGTATTTGGAAAAGGTAGTGATACCTGTTAAATCAGATAGATCAGTAGCCACAGAAAACACAGGCCCAACTGTACCACACTTTACCCCTACTCCAGT
Organism: Triticum urartu; assembly: GCF_056163025.1. Lineage (NCBI taxonomy): Eukaryota > Viridiplantae > Streptophyta > Magnoliopsida > Poales > Poaceae > Triticum > Triticum urartu. The sequence goes on along the minus strand of NC_141874.1, from coordinate 125,528,566 downwards.
GGCCAAACCCCTATTAGAACTGCTGGGAGCCCAGCGTCAGGTACTGTCTATGATATCAATTCAAAATTTGAACTCCTAAATTTCTGCTTGTGCCTTACCTTCTCTCTTGTATGAAAACTAATTTCAGATGAATCTCCTTGCTCAAAGGATCATACGATCTCAAAACAATAATGGGCTCTGCATTGCTCTTGTCAGTACCTCTCTCCCTTTTGCCTTGTAACGCTGTACTTAATTAATTGCTATTTGATTATGTATCATCAGTCTACACCTGAGCTTCATTATCCTCTGTTTCTTCCAATATTATTTGATCTATATTTACTCTTTGCAAAATGTAGAATAATGGCAACGCTTATATAGAATTTTCTTTCGAGAATTTATTGAATTATCCTTCCATCAACATGGAGAAGGGCTTTGTCCAGCCCGTGTTAACATGTAATGTAAGTTCATCCTTCTCAAGCCTACAAACTTTGTTCTAGTATAGATTTGGATAGGCATCATTTCCTCCACTGCTGTTTGCTTTGCTGTTTACATCTGATTGGATGTTTGCAACAACTACTAGTTTCAAATTGTAGTTGTAAAAACATGTTCCTTATGCAGAACAGATCCATTTATTTGCTTATATAATTGTGAAACCTGTTACGTGTCTCCTTGTTTCTCTTTCAGACTCGTATCTCTTACGCCAGGCAGAACTTTAGGGAAGATAGTGAGCCAAACCATCTTGAGGACAACGAGATGACCCCAAGGTCCTGTCTTGATGAAGACAATGAGTTGAAGCTACTCACCAGCAGGTGTGAGACAACCTCTGTGCAGTCGCTGCCTCAACCAGTTCGACTTCTTCAGTCTCAACTTAAAGTGGAATGGCTTGCTTCAGCTCAGCTCCGACTTGAAGTCAAAGATGCAATGAAGATGTCAGAGGACTGCCAAGCGCACCATCATGCCTTAAATCTAGTGTTGATGCATCTATCGTTAACACAACTAAGGTCTACTCAGCTTCTTCAGCTGTTTGGGGGGCCCGACCTGGCCAGGCCTACTGCCTTCTGAAGTGCTCTCAGTTTTGTATATTCTTTTGTCGGCGCGTTTATTTGCACTGGTGGTGAACTTTGATGCTCAGTGGATGTAATATGTGTGATAGCCGTGATAGCCTAGCGTAAGTTGCTTGCTTATTTATTTCCTTGTTGTCTTGTTTATTTGTTTGCTTGTAGTCATTGCTGTTCTTTTTCCGTGGTTTTCTAGTGGCTGCAATAACCTATTTTTTAAAACTAGGCCACAATAACCATGGGCTAATATTTACTGTAGTGACACTGGGCCTCCTACGGGCCGTAGGAACAGTGGGCCTTCTACGGGCCGTAGAAACAATGGGCCTTCTACGGGTCGTAGAAACAGTGGACCTTCTACGGATCGTATCATCAATGGGCCTTATACGGGCAGTATGATCGATTGGCCAAACATGGGCCAATAACAGGTCGCATTATGGCCGTAAACGGGCTAGAGTTGGAATCGTCCGTTCATGGGCCGACCATAACAGGACATCATTAATAGGCCGTATTTGATGACGCTATGAAAACGGCCCAACGTATTAATGGACCACAAACGGGCCGGCTGTAACCACGGGCTGAATTTGGCCCACAAGCAGAAAATGAAAGTAACAGGCCGTAAGTAAATGAATGCTGGAAATGAGCCCAAGAATAAATGGGCTCTGAGAAGGCCGAAATATAACATGGGCTGGAAACGGCCCAACGGAATAACGGGCCGTTAATGGGTATAAAGTGATACATTGTTCATTACGGGCCAGTTTCACCATGGGTCGTTAATGGGTGTAAAGTGATACACTGTTCATTACGGGCGAGTTTCACCACGGGCCGTTAATAGGCCAAGAGTTACATAGGGCCTCATATGGGCCGAAAGACGTCATGGGCCATACATGGGCGAGAAGTGAAAACGGGCTGGAATCATATTGGGTGGCCCAGATGACGCTATTGGGCCTAATTCGGATAGGGCGTAACGAACCTTGGGTTAGCGGGTTGTAAGTGGGCTATATGCGAACAGGCTGTTAACAGGCTTTACATGGTCCGGCCCGCCACCTTTTGACCAAGTCAAACGGGCCGGCCTTTTCACAGGAATGGGCCTCTGTTGGGCCGTGCCATGTGTCGACGTATCATATGCGCCTTATGTCCAATGAGTGGATGACATCTGTCCCAACGATGAGCCCACACGTGTTTCCTCCAGCCAATGATGATTTTACACGTGGAAAATCCCCATTGGTCGGGGCTGTTAACGGGTTATCGGATCCGAAACCCGACCCGATAGCTTAACAGCGTTACGTTACAGTGGATCCCACGTGTCGGTCACCCTTGACGAAAGCACTTCTGTGACGCGGGATTTATCGTCATGGAAGTGGAAACTTCCGTGATGATAATTTTGGTAATGTCATGGAACACTTCTACGACAGCACATGTATGACTATCTTGATTCTGTCATAAAATCGTCATGGATGTACATGCACGACAGAAAATGCGACCTACTGTGACAAACACGTATCATCACGGAAGTGTATTTTTTTTTGTAGTGCAAGGACACATATTTGATTTTTCAACCAATTTATATGCACTAGAGCATGCGCATGTAGTTCAAATTTGAATTATGCACATAAATGCATTGAAAACTCACTTAATGCATAAAAATGTCCAAATGAACCCCGAAAAATCACAAAAATTCACACAACACTCCTGTTGTTCTATGTTGACACGAGAAAAAAACTTGAAAGCAATAAGAGGCGATGGATATCGTTTCGTCCCCAAAGGTGGGACGTTCCCTACCAAAAACCATCATGCTTGTTGTGAGAAGCTCCGCTTTGTGCGAAGCATATACCCAAACCTGCCACAAATGGGACAAAAATTGTACCACGGCATGTTGATGCTACTCCATGATAGCATGCCAAGTTTCATGAATTTCAGACGAGTTTTGGATTTACTAGAATTTAAAAACCAGGCATCTCAATGTTTTTCCGGCAATCAACGGTGCCATGGTGTTTGAAATTCATTCCCATTTCTTGCATGGGATCTAAGTATGCACCCAAGGACAAAGATTTGATTTTTCAACGAATTTATATGCACTAGAGCATGTGCATGTAGTTCAAATTTGAATTATGCACATAAATGCATTGAAAACTCACTTAATGCAAAAAAAATGTCCAAACGAACCCTGAATAATTCCAATTCTTTTATGATCACGGCAGATAAAAGGTCTAACAATTTAAACACCGTCCATGGTCGCTGTGACCCCATTATGTAATTCAAATCAAGACCAAAAATCAAGTAGATCCCACACGGTTTATTATAACCAACCATGTGAGATGCAGCACAAAATATCTTCGGACCGTGTCTGAATAAGGGACCGTGTCTGATGACACTTTGCGCGCCAATTTTTTGTTTGAAGTGATTCCAAATTTTCGGCTTCCGCGGAAATATCTACCTCCCCGCCCCTCCCCCTTACCAAAAGCCACATTTCCCCTCTTTCTGCCTTCCTTTCCAAGTTGAAACCTTCACTCCTTACTTGCAGCGCCGTCGCCTCCTCGTCGGTGACCCTCCTTCACGTTGCTCGGCCTCGCCTATCCAGGCAAGTAATCCACACCCCATCCTCCTCCTCCTTACACATCCCACATGCCCCGACCGTCGGTGCGAGCGTGACATCTTCCACCCAAATCAACGACCCCTCCACCAAATAAGCGTCCGCCTAAGCCATGGTGCACGCAGTATAGCCATGACCTCAAGCAGCATTTGGCGGCGGAGAAGCAAATCGCGGCCGCACACGCGGATGAGGTCGCGATGGCTGCCATTCATGCCGACCCCCAGATCTTGGAGGAGCACCTCGCCGTCGAGGCCACCGTTGACGCCTCGCGCGCCGACACCGCGACGCGGTTGGCTGCTTTAAATGACAGTTTGTGGCGTTTTCTCGAGGCTACCATCGGTGCCTTCAACGAAGACTACTGATAACCCACAAGTATAGGGGATCAATTGTAGCCTCTTTCGATAAGTAAGAGTGTCGAACCCAACGAGGAGCTAAAGGTAGAACAAATATGCCCTCAAGTTCTATCGACCACCGATACAACTCTACGCACGCTTAACGTTCGCTTTACCTAGAACAAGTATGAAACTAGAAGTACTTTGTAGGTGTTGTTGGATAGGTTTGCAAGATAATAAAGAGCACATAAATAAAAAGTAGGGGCTGTTTAGATGAAGACACAACTAAGTTAGTTTTAGTAGAGAGCTTGTTGTCACACAAGAAAGTTATTTGTCCCTAGGCAATCGATAGCTAGACAAGTAATCACTATTGCAATTTTATTTGAGGGAGAGGCATAAGCTAACATACTTTCTCTTCTTGGATCATATGCACTTATGACTGGAACTCTAGCAAGCATCTGCAACTACTAAAGATCATTAAGGTAAAACCCAACCATACCATTATAAGGCATCAAGTCCTCTTTATTCCCATACGCAAACAACCTACTTACTCGGGTCTCTGCTTCTGTCACTCATGCCACCCACCATAAGCAAATCATGAACATATTGCAAACCCTACAGCGGGGATCCCTCACGCTTGCGCGACACAGAGAGCACCATAGGACAGCACCAATAATAAAACATGCAACTCAAACCAATCACGATCATCAAATTAGCCCATAGGACAAAACAGATCTACTCAAACATCATAGGATAGCCATACATCATTGGGAAATAATATATAGCGTTGAGCACCATGTTTCAGTAGGTATTACAGCGGGCGAAAGAGGGGTTACACCGCTGCATATAGGGGGGAAGATTTGGTGATGACGGTGGTGAAGTTGTTGGTGTAGATTGCGGTGACGATGATGGCCCCGGCGGTGTTCGGGCGCCACCGGGAGAGAGGGGGAGAGAGCCCCCCTTCTTCTTCTTCCTTGACCTTCTCCCTAGATGGGAGAAGGGTTTCCCCTCTGGTCCATGGCCTCCATGGCGCCGGAGGGGCGAGAGCCCCTCCGAGATTGGATCTGTCTCTCTGTTTCTGCGTTTTTAGATTTTGCCCTTTCACCGTTTCTTGAATTCCTGGAGATCCGTAACTCCGATTGGGCTGAAATTTGGACATGATTTTTATCCGGATATTAGCTTTCTTGCGGCGAAAGAAGGGCACCAACCGCCTTACGGGGTGGCCACGAGGGCCCAGGGAGCGCCCCCTGCCTCGTGGCCCCCTCAGGCATCGTCTCGCGTTGATTCTTCTTCACAAAAATCACATATATTCCAAAAAAATCTCCGTCAGTTTTTATACCGTTTGGACTCCGTTTGATATGGATTTTCTGTGAAACAAAAAACATGCAACAAACAGGAACTGGCACTGGGCACTGGATCAATATGTTAGTCCCCAAAATAGTATAAAAAGTTGCCAAAAGTATATGAAAGTTGTATAATATTGGCATGGAACAATCAAAAATTATAGATACGAAGGAGATGTATCGGCATCCGCAAGCTTAATTCCCGCTCGTCCTCGAGTAGGTAAATGATAAAAAAGATAATTTTTGATGTGGAATACTACCTAGCATAATCTTGATCATGTAATCTAATCATGGCATGAATATTAAGACACGAGTGATTCAAAGCAATAGTCTATCATTTGACATTAAGACAATAATACTTCAAGCATACTAATAAAGTAATCATGTCTTTTCATAATAACGTGGCCAAAGAAAGTTATCCCTACAAAATCATATGGTCTGGCTATGCTCCATCTTCACCACACAAAATATTCAAATCATGCACAACCCCGTTGACAAGCCAAGCAATTGTTTCATACTTTTGATGTTCTCAAACCTTTTCAACTTTCACGCAATACATGAGTGTGAGCCATGGATATAGCACTATAGGTGGAATAGAATATGATGATGGAGGTTGTGTGGAGAAGACAAAAAAGGGAAAAGTCTCACATCGACACCGCTAATCAACGGGCTATGGAGATGCCCATCAATTGATGTAAATGTGAGGAGTAGGGGTTGCCATGCAACAGATGCACTAGAGCTATAAGTGTATGAAATCTCAAACTCAAACTAAGTGGGTGTGCATCCAACTTGCTTGCTCATGAAGACCTAGGGCATTTGAGGAAGCCCATCGTTTGAATATACAAGCCAAGTTTTATAATGAAAATTCCCACTAGTATATGAAAGTGATAACTCAAGAGACTCTCTATATGAAGAACATGGTGCTACTCTGAAGCACAAGTGTGGTAAAAGGATAGTAACATTGTCCCTTCTCTTTTTATTTCTTTTTTGTAGGCTTCTTTGGCCTCTATCTTTTTTTTGGGGGGGGGGGGATTCTTTGGCCACTTTTATTTTGATCATGGGACAATGTTCTAATAATGATGATCATCACACTTTTATTTACTTACAACTCAATATTACAACTCGATACTAGAACAAAGATATGACTCTATATGAATGCCTCCGGCGGTGTACCGGGATGTGCAATGATCTAGCGTAGCAATGACATAAAATAGGGACAAGCCATGAAAACATCATGCTAGCTATCTTACGATCATGCTAAGCAATATGACAATAAATACTCAAGTCATGTATATGATGATGATGGAAGTTGCATGGCAATATATCTCGGAATGGCTATGGAAATGCCATAATAGGTAGGTATGGTGGCTGTTTTGAGGAAGATATAAGGAGGCTTATGTGTGACAGAGCGTATCATATCACGGGGTTTGGATGCACCGGCGAAGTTTGCACCAACTCTCGAGGTGAGAAAGGGCAATGCACGGTACCGAGGAGGCTAGCAATGATGGAAGGGTGAGAGTGCGTATAATCCATGGACTCAACATTAGTCATAAAGAACTCACATACTTATTGCAAAAATATATTAGTCATCAAAACAAAGTACTACGCGCATGCTCCTAGGGGGATATATTGGTAGGAAAAGACCATCGCTCGTCCCTGACCGCCACTCATAAGGAAGACAATCAATAAATACTTCATGCTCCAACTTCGTTACATAACGGTTCGCCATACGTGCATGCTATGGGAATCACAAACTTCAACACAAGTATTTCTACAATCCACAACTACCCACTAGCATGAGTGTAATATCACCATCTTTATATTGCAAAACTATTGCAAGGAATCAAACATATCATATTCAGTGATCTACAAGTTTTATGTAGGATTTTATGACTAATCATGTGAATGACCAATTCCTGTCAACTCACTCTAGATAGATATAAGTGAAGCAAGAGAGTTAAATTCTTTCTACAAAAGATATGCCCACTCTCTAACAAATATAAGTGAAGCAAAAGAGCATTCTACAAATGGCGGTTTTATATGTGTAGGGAAACAGGCAATCCAAACTTCAAATGATATAAGCGAAGCACATGAAGCATTCTATAAAGCCATACTCAAAAGATATAAGTGAAGTGCAATGAGCATTGTATAAATCAACCATGGAATATCTCATACCAGCATGGTGCATAAAAGAAAAGTGAAAACTAAATGCAAAAGACGCTCCAAGATTTGCACATATCGCATGAACGAAACGAATCCGAAAACATACCGATACTTGTTGAAGAAAGATGGGATGCCTTCCGGGGAATCCCCAAGCTTAGACGCTTGAGTCTCCTTGAATATTTACTTGGGGTTCCTTGGTCATCACCAAGCTTGAGCTCTTGCCTCTCCTCCTTCTCCTCACATCGAGACCTCCTCGATCTTCGAACACTTCATCCACACAAAACTCAAAAGAAAGCTCGGTAAGATCCGTTAGTATAATAAAGCAAATCACTACTCTAAGTACCGTTGCAAACCAATTCATATTTTTTTTGCATTGTAGCTACTGTAATATAAATTTTCCATAGCTTAATCCACTGATAGAAATCGATGGTTTCATCAAAAGAAGCAAACTATGCATCAAAAACAGAATCTGTCTTAAATAGGACAGTCTGTAGTAATCTGAACATTCACCATACTTCCGGTACTCCAAAAATTCTGAAATAATTAGGAAAAAAATAATTTGTATAGAAAGACAGTGCAAAAAGGTTTACAACCGTTTGACATTCCAGTAAAAAATGTAAAATCGCGCACTACAGCCAAAGTTTCTGTCTTGCACCACACAAACCAACAAGCAATCTAAAACATCCTAAAGGCAAACCTTGGCACATTATTTTTATAATACAATGGAATTGTACAAGGGAATAATTATTTTTGTTGAAAAGTTTCTATAATCAAGATTAACAAATTCTTGCAATTTTATCATATTGGAAACATGGAGAGGCGGAGATGTAGTTCCTCTCTCATAATAATTGCAAGTAGGAGCAGCAAGCACATGCATATCATATCTATCAAAATCATCATGTGTAGTAGTGAAATGCAACCCATCAATATAATCCTTAATAAGCGCAAACTTCTCCGATATAGTGTAGTCGGGAGAATTCAAAAAGATAATAGGACTATCATGCGTGGGTGCGATAGCAACAATTTCATGTTTAACATAAGGAACTATAGCAAGTTCATCTCCATAAGCATAATTCATATTGGCATCTTGGCCACAAGCATAGCAAGCATCATCAAAAAGGGATATTCAAAAGAATCAATGGGATCATAACAATCATCATAGCAATCATCCTTCGGTAAGCACGAAGGGAAATTAAACAATGTATGAGTTGAAGAGTTACTCTCATTAGAAGGTGGGCACGGGTAGCTAATCCGCTCTTCCTCCTTTTGTTCTTCGCTCTCCTCATCATCTTTTTCATCCAATGAGCTCACTATTTCATCAATTTCCTCTTCCATAGACTCCTGTAAAATATTAGTCTCTTCTCGGACAGCGGAGACTTTCTCAATAAATTCATCAATATCATAATTGTATTTATAATTCTCATAGCAATATTTAAGGATAGCTAAATTTTCAGGTCTATAAACTGAATCATCAAAATCTTCAAACTCTTTAAACAAAGATTCAATTTCATAAGCACCCATAAAAGCAACAATTTCTTCTATTTGTTCCACATCATAATAATCATATATACCATTAGCATAAGAAGCTAAGGTTTCATTATCATTAAATTCGCATGAAAAGGGAAGGTGTGGAGCCTTCATCCTAGAGCAACAAGTATAATCATATCTCAAGCATAGTTGCCGAGCATACCAATGCGACATATAAACTTGATCCCATAATAGTTTCCCTTTTTGAGTCAAGCGATAATCCCTAAAGTATTCACGTTGATCCAACGTTACTCCCATTATAAAGTTGAATGGGGTTTCCTCAGGATTATCAAAGTAGTACATAATATCTTTCACATAATGAGCGTCGAGGGTTTTAGGAGGTTCCCCATCTCCATGAGTAGTAAGTAAAACTAATTTTTTTTGGTATTTCGTGTTCCATATCCATAACTAAAGATAGAGAACAACTTAGAACATCAAATAAAAATTACTTAGTGATAAAGCAAACAAGCACACATGAGAATATTCACCCCACGCTATAACTCCCCGGCAATGGTGCCAGAAAAAGGTCTTGATAACCCACAATTATAGGGGATCAATTGTAGCCTCTTTCGATGAGTAAGAGTGTCGAACCCAACGAGGAGCTAAAGGTAGAACAAATATTCCCTCAAGTTCTATCGACCACCGATACAACTCTACGCACGCTTAACGTTCGCTTTACCTAGAACAAGTATGAAAATAGAAGTACTTTGTAGGTGTTCTTGGATAGGTTTGCAAGATAATAAAGAGCACGTAAATAAATGGTAGGGGCTGTTCAGATGAAGACACAACTAAGTTAGTTTTAGTAGAGAGCTTGTTGTCACACAAGAAAAAGTTATTTGTCCCTAGGCAATCGATAACTAGACCGGTAATCACTATTGCAATTTTATTTGAGGGAGAGGCATAATCTAACATACTTTCTCTTCTTGGATCATATGCACTTATGATTGGAACTCTAGCAAGCATCCGCAACTACTAAAGATCATTAAGGTAAAACCCAACCATAGCATTATAAGGCATCAAGTCCTCTTTATTCCCATACGCAAACAACCTTCTTACTCGGGTCTGTGCTTCTGTCACTCACGCCACCCACCATAAGAAAATCATGAACATATTGCAAACCCTACAGCGATGATCCCTCACGCTTGCGCGACACGGAGAGCACCATAGGACATCACCAATAATAAAACATGCAACTCAAACCAATCACGATCATCAATTAACCCATAGGACAAAACAGATCTACTCAAACATCATAGGATAGCCATACATCATTGGGAAATAATATATAGCATTGAGCACCATGTTTAAGTAGAGATTACAGCGGGCAAAAGAGGGGTTACACCGCTTCATAAAGGGGGAAGAGTTGGTGATGACGCCGGTGAAGTTGTTGGTGTAGATTGTAGTGACAATGATGGCCCCAGCGGTGTTCCGGTGCCACCGGGAGAGAGGGGGAGAGAGCCCCCCTTCTTCTTCTTCTTCCTTGACCTTCTCCCTAGATGGGAGAAGGGTTTCCCCTCTAGTCCATGGCCTCCATGGCAGCGGAGGGGCGAGAGCCCCTCCGAGATTGGATCTGTCTCTCTGTCTCTCTCTGTTTCTGCGTTTTTAGATTCTGCCCTTTCACCATTTCTTAAATTCCCGAAGATCCGTAACTCCGATTGGGCTAAAATTTGGAGACGATTTTTATCTGGACATTAGCTTTCTTGCGGAGAAAGAAGGGTACCAACCGACTTACGGGGTGGCCACGAGGGCCCAGGGCGCGCCTGACCCCCTGGGGCGCGCCCCCCTGCCTCGTGGCCCCCTCAGGCATCGTCTCGCGTTGATTCTTCTTCCCAAAAATCACATATATTCCAAAAAAATCTCCGTCAGTTTTTATCCCATTTGGACTCCGTTTGATATGGATTTTCTGCGAAACAAAAAACATGCAACAAATAGGAACTTGCACTGGGAACTGGATCAATATGTTAGTCCCCAAAATAGTATAAAAAGTTACCAAAAGTATATGAAAGTTGTATAATATTGTCATGGAACAATCAAAAATTATAGATACGACGGAGACGTATCAACTACGAGGTGTTTTCTTAGCGTGCACGTGCTTACCTCATCTCGAGAGCCAGAAGGTTGGTGCTCGGAGCGGCTCAGGCAACTCACCACTACAACGAGGGCACTCACGATGCGGAGGCCTCGCATCTTCCATGTCCAAGGAGCCAATCGTCATCGATATCTCCAACAATGAGGAGTAGCTTGTCTTATTAGCTCACTATAAGGACCCATGTTCAGTTTGCTAGCTACTGTCTTTCCTTAACAAATTCTAGTGAATTGTGCTATCTACTTTCACCATGCAATCTTCTGCTATAGTGTATATGTTCTATATGTCGTGCAATGTGGTGTTCAATTAACTGCTTGGTTCAATTCTGCAAATGCGATGTTCAATTCTTCAGGGTGTAATATTTCCAAGTTGTTAAGCATGCTTGGTTTGGTTAACTATCTGATCTTCTATTAGGAGTATGTTATATTGTTCAATTGTTGTTTACTTAACTGCTTGGTTCATTTGTTGTGGCTTGGTTCACTTGTTGTGGTGTTTAGTTAACTGCTTGGTTCAATTCTGCAATGCGATGTTCAATTGTTGTGGCTGCATTCTGTTATTGTATACCACGTGAGGAATAAATCGAATTTGGCTGCAGTAAATACATGAGAAACAAATACAATTGCTATATTTCCAAGTTGTTAAGCATGCTTGGTTTGGTTAACTGTCTGATCTTCTATTAGGAGTATGCTATATTGTGCAATGTAGTGCTCAGTTAACGTTTGGTTCATTTGTTGTGGTGTTTAGTTAACTCTTTGGTTTAATTCTGTAATGCGATGTTCAATTGTTGTGGCTGCATTCTCTTATTGTATACCATGTGAGGAATAAATCGAATTTGGTTGTACTAAATACATGAGAAACAAATACAATTGCTATATTTCCAAGTTGTTAAGCATGCTTGGTTTGGTTAACTGTCCGATCTTCTATTAGGAGTATGTTATATTGTGCAATATGGTGCTCAGTTAATGTTTGGTTCATTTGTTGTGGTGTTTAGTTAACTGCTTGGTTCAATTCTGTAATGGGATGTTCAATTGTTGTGGCTGCATTCTATTATTGTATACCATGTGAGGAATAAATCGAATTTGGTTGTACTAAATACATGAGAAACAAATACAATTGCTATATTTCCAAGTTGTTAAGCATGCTTGGTTTGGTTAACTGTCTGATCTTCTATTAGGAGTATGTTATATTGTGCAATGTGGTGCTCAGTTAACGTTTGGTTCATTTGTTGTGGTGTTTAGTTAACTGCTTGGTTCAATTCTGCAATGTGATGTTCAATTGTTGTGGCTGCATTCTGTTATTGTATACCACGTGAGGAATAAATCGAATTTGGCTGCACTTAATACATGAGAAACATATACAAGTGCTATATTTCCTAGTTCTTAATCATGCTTGGTTTGGAAAATGGGTTTTCCATGTGGCTTGAATTAATCTGATGAATCTGCAATGTGCTTATTTATCATCAACATATTTTGCTGATAGCATGCGAACCCTTACTTAACCTGATGACTAACTACCTTATATGTGTTGCAGGGAAACAACGGGAAGCATTGAGGTTTACAAGATGGTACTAACTACCATACCTTGCCTTTTTGTATTCCTTTGCCCCATTTCCAATATAGAGAAGATATTTATGCACATCCTTGTTTTCAGGCTTCACTGATGATTACCTCTCAAACCACCTCTGTGGACAGGAGGCGAGGAAAGTTTTCATACAACACCCACGGTTCAATAGTGAAGTGTTCCTGAAGAGGTCGAAGGATGGACGGTCAATCATCCACAGACACTGGCCTAAAGTTGCAAAGACCTTCAACATGAATGAAGGCTCAATATTCGCCTTCCGCTTCAGCAGTTTTCCGGATGAGATGCATCTCTTTATGTACCTTCTATGATGCTAATTTCGAAAGGTTCTAGATGTTGCATGTGAAACTTGCTGCTGGTGTAGTTGTGTAATGGGGTAGCTGAGTGCTGAAGCTATATCATGTTGTACTCTTATGTATTTCAATTATGAAATCCTGCTTCCTTAATATGGAAATGAAATATATTATGTGCTTAATATGAATGCCAATTAGATTAGTAAATGGATTATTAATAATAGGGCAATTAGCCCGCTAATTGGGTTTTCCTATTGCAAACGGTTACTAAGATACCACCGTGGGCGATGACCTCAGGCAACACACACAGTTTCTAGGAATAAACCATGTTGGATCAATGAACAATCACACACGGCATTCTCTTCAAAACTGTTTGTGTTAATCACCTTGCGCAAATGTTTTCCTTGTAGTGACTGTGTGGGATGTATATACGAACGGAAACGTTTAGTGGTGACTGACTGTGTGTGATGTACTTACGGCCAGAAATGATTTTGCATGTATAATTATATTTTTTAGCACTACTATACGTATTTCTGTATTTGAGTGCTCGTCGGTCGCACACGACCTCCTTTTGCCAAGCGTGTGTGCCAGGAGGGCATATCCCCAACAGTTTCTGGGTCGTGTGGGAAGGACCCCCCTATTGCCCACACTCACTTGGCGATGGTTCTAAATGCCATCGCGAAAAGGGGTTAAAAACCGTTTGTTTAGGACCGACGCGCACCAATGTTAGCACCTTTAGGATTGACAAAACCTTCTGGTTGCATCATATACAACTCTTCTTTAAGAAATCCATTAAGGAATGCAGTTTTGACATCCATTTGCCAGATTTCATAAAATGTGGCAATTGCTAACATGATTCGAACAAACTTAAGCATCTCTACGAGTGAGAAAATCTCATTGTAGTCAACACCTTGAACTTGTCGAAAACCTTTTACGACAAGTCGAGCGATAGTAACACCACCGTCAGCGTCCGTCTTCCTCTTGAAGATCCATTTATTCTCAATGACCTGGTGATCATCGGACAAGTCCACCAAAGTCCACACTTTGTTCTCATACATGGATCATATCTTAGATTTCATGGCTTCAAACCATTTATCAGAATCTGGGCTCATGACCGCTTCCTCATAGCTCATAGGTTCGTCATGGTATAGTAACATGACTTCCAGAATAGGATTACCGTACCACTCTCGTGCGGAACATGCTCTGGTTGAGTTACGAGGTTCGGTAGTAATTTGATCTGAAGTTTCATGATCATTATCATTAGCTTCCTCTCTAGTTGGTGTAGGCATCACGAGAACAGTTTTCTGTGATGAGCTACTATCCAATTCGAGAGAATGTACAATTACCTCATCAAGTTCTACTTTCCTCCCACTCACTTCTTTCGAGAGAAACTCCTTCTCTAGAAAGGATCCATTCTTAGCAACAAATATCTTGCCTTCGGATCTGTGATAGAAGGTGCACCCAACAGTTTTTTTGGGTATCCTATGAAGACGCATTTCTCTGATTTGGGTTCTAGCTTATCAGGCTGAAGCTTTTTCACATAAGCATCGCAACCCCAAACTTTAAGAAACGTCAGCTTTGGTTTGTTGCCAAACCATAGTTCATACGGTGTCGTCTCAATGGATTTAGACGGTGCCCTATTTAACATGAATGCAGATGTCTCTAATGCATAACCCCAAAACAACAGTGGTAAATCAGTAAGAGACATCATAGATCGCACCATATCTAATAAAATACGGTTACGATGTTCGGACACACCATTGCGCTATGGTGTTCCAGGCGGCATGAGTTGTGAAACTATTCCACATTGTTTTAAATGAAGGCCAAACTCATAACTCAAATATTTGCCTCTGTGATCATATCATAGAAACTTTATTTTCTTGTTACGATGATTCTCCATTTCACTCTGAAATTCTTTGAACTTTTCAAATGATTCAGACTTGTGTTTCATCAAGTAGATATGCCCGTATCTGCTCAAATCATCTATGAAGGTCAGAAAATAACGACACCCGTCGTGTGCCTCAACACTCATTGGACCGCATACATCGGTATGTATTATTTCCAATAAGTCATTGGCTCGCTCCATTGTTCCGGAGAACAGAGTTTTAGTCATCTTGCCCATGAGGCATGCTTCACAAGTATCAAATGATTCATAATCAAGTTATTCCAAAAGCCCATCTGCATGGAGTTTCTTCACGCGCTTTACACCAATATGACCTATATGGTAGTGCCACAAATATGTTGCACTATCATTATCAACTTTGCATCTTTTGTCATCAATATTATGAATATGTGTATCACTATGATCAAGATTCAATAAACCATTTACATTGGGTGTATGACCATAGAAGGTTTTATTCATGTAAACAGAACAACAATTATTCTCTGACTTAAATGAATAACCGTATTGCAATAAACATGATCCAATCATATTCATGCTCAACGCAAACACCAAATAACATTTATTTAGGTCCACCACTAACCTCGAAGGTAGAGGGAGTGGGCGATGGTGCTCTTATCAACCTTGGAATCACTTCCAACACATATCGTCACCTCACCCTTAACTAGTCTCTGTTCATTCTGTAACTCCGGTTTCAATTTACTAATCTTAGCAACTGAATGATATCAAATACCCAGGGGTTACTATGAACACTAGTAAAGTACACATCAATAACATGTATATCAAATATACCTTTGTTCACTTCTCCATCCTTCTTATCCACCAAGTATTTGGGGTAGTTCCGCTTCCAGTGACCATTCCCTTTGTAGTAGAAACACTCAGTTTCAGGCTTAGGTCTAGCTTTGGGTTTCTTCACGGGAGTGGCAACTTGCTTATCATTCTTCTTGAAGTTCCCTTTCTTTTCCTTTACCCTTTTTCTTGAAACTAGTGGTCTTGTCAACCATCAACACTTGATGCTTTTTCTTGATTTCTACCTTCGCCAATTTCAGCATCGCAAAGAGCTCGGGAATCATTTTCATCATCCCTTGCATATTATAGTTTATCATGAAGTTCTAGTAGCTTGGTGATAGTGACTAGAGAACTTTGTCAATCACTATCTTATCTGGAAGATTAACTCCCACTTGATTCAAGCGATTGTACTACCCAGACATTCTGAGCACATGGTCACTGGCCGAGCCATTCTCCTCCATCTTGTAGGCAAAGTACTTGTCAGAGGTCTCATACCTATCGACAAGGGCATGAGTCTGAAATGCCAATTTCAACTCTTGGAACATCTTATTTGCTCTATGGCATTCAAAACAGTTTTTAAGTCCCGGTTCTAAGCCGTAAAGCATGGTGCACTAAACTATCAAGTAGTCATCATACTGAGTTTGTCAAACGTTCATAACGTCTACATTTGCTCCTGCAATAGGTCTGTCACCTAGCGGTGCATCAAGGACATAATTCTTCTGTGCAACAACGAGGATAATCCTCAGATCACGGACCCAGTCCGCATCATTGCTACTATCATCTCTCAACTTAGTTTTCTCTAGGAACATATCAAAAACATAGGGGAGCTACAATGCGAGCTATTGATCTATACAACATATATATACAAATACTGTCAGGACTAAGTTCATGATGGATTAAGTTCAATTAATCATATTACTCAAGAACTCCCACTTAGATAGACATCCCTCGAGTCATCTAAATGATCACGTGATCCATATCAACTAAACCATGTCCGATCATCACGTGAGATGGAGTAGTTTTCAATGGTGAACATCTCTACGTTGATCATATCTACTATATGATTCACGTTCGACCTTTCGGTCTCCAGTGTTCCGAGGCCATGTTTGTACATGCTAGGCTCGTCAAGTTTAACCAGAGTATTCCGCATGTGCAAAACTGTCTTGCACCAGTTGTATGTGAACATAGAGCTTATCACACCCGATCATCACATGGTGTCTCAGCACGACGAACTATCGCAACAATGCATACTCAGGGAGAACACTTATACCTTAAATTTTTAGTGAGGGTCATCTTATAATGCTACCACCGTACTAAGCAAAATAAGATGCATAAAAGATAACCATCACATGCAATCAAAATATGTGACATGATATGGCCATCATCATCTTGTGCCTTTGATCTCCATATCCAAAGCACCGTCATGATCTCCATCATCACCAGCTTGACACCTTGATCTCCATCGTAGCATCGTAGTCTTCTCGCCAACTATTGCTTCTACGACTATCACTACCGCTTAGTGATAAAGTAAAGCAATTACATGGCGATTGCATTTCATACAATAAAGCGACAACCATAAGGCTCCTGCGAGTTGCCGATAACTTTTACAAAACATGATCATCTCATACAACAATTTATATCTCATCACGTCTTGACCATATCACATCACAACATGCCCTGCAAAAACAAGTTAGACGTCCACTATGTCGGTGTCAAAACCGGCGGATCTCGGGTAGGGGGTACCGAACTGTGCGTCTAAGGTTGATGGTAACAGGAGACAGGGGACACGATGTTTACCCAGGTTCGGGCCCTCTCTATGGAGGTAATACCCTACTTCCTGCTTGATTGATCTTGATGAATATGAGTATTACAAGAGTTGATCTACCTCGAGATTGTAATGGCTAAAACCCTAAAAGTCTAGCCTATGTGATTATGATTGTCTCTATGGAATAAGCCCTCCGGTTTATATAGACACCGGAGGGGACTAGGGTTATACAAAGTCGGTTACAGAGAAAGGAATCTTCATATCCGAGCGCCAAGCTTGCCATCCACGCCAAGGAGAGTCCCATACAGACACGGTTGAGAGTCTTCGGTCTTGTATCTTCGTAGCCTATCAGTCCAGCCCATGTCCAACAGGCCGGACGCCCGAGGACCCCTTAGTCCAGGACTCCCTCACAGTACTTTGTTGTTACAAGTTTTACGTGGCTGCTACGGGCTTCTAGTAAGAACCGTTCTTACCTACGCATCAAAACCACAACGGTGATTTATCAAGTTTGCTGTTTTAACCTTCAACAAGGACCGGCCGTAGTCAAATCCTATTCAACTAAAGTTGGAGAAACAGACACCTGCCAGGCACCTTTATGCAAAACTAGTTGCATGTCTGTCGGTGGAACCGGTCTCATGAACGTGGTCATGTAAGGTTGGTCCAGGCCGCTTCATCCAACAATATCGCCGAATCAAAATAAGACATTGGTGGTAAGCAGTATGACGATCACCGCCCACAACTCTTTGTGTTCTACTCGTGCATATCATCTACGCATAAACCTGGCTCTGGTGCCACTGTTGGGGAACAGAGCATGCAATTTCAAAAAAAATCCTACGCTCACGCAAGATCTATCTAGGAGATGCATAACAACAAGAGGGGGAGAGTGTGTCCACGTACCCTCGTAGACCGAAAGCGGAAGCGTTTGACAATGCGGGTTATGTAGTCGAACTTTTTCTCGTTCCGACCAATCAAGCACGGAACGTACGGCACCTCCGAGTTCTGCACACGTTCAGCTCGATGATGTCCCTCGAACTCTTGATCCAGCAAAGTGTCGAGGGAGAGTTCCATCAGCACGATGATGTGGTGGCGGTGATGGTGAAGTGATCCGCGTAGGACTTCGCCTAAGCACTATGTAGGAGGAATCCTACTTGGGGTCCTCCCAATTCGCCCCCCCCCCCTTTCCTATTTCTATTCGGAGTAGGAAGGGAAGAGGGGGAAGGGGGAATCCTATTCCCTTTTTTCCTTTCCTCCTTCCCCTTTTCTACTCCAATTTGGCCAGACCATATGGGGGGTACCATATGAGGGGCTGGTCTGTCCCTCTCTTGGCCCATTAGGCCCATATAGTTTGCCAGGGGTTGCCCGGAACCCCTTTCGGTGACCCGATACGTACCCGGTACCCCCGGAACACTTCTGGTGTCCGAATACTATCGTCTTATATATGAATCTTTACCTCTCGACCATTTCGAGACTCCTCGTCATGTCCGTGATCTCATCCGGGACTCCGAACGACATCCGGTCACCAAATCACATAACTCATACAATACAAAATCGTCATCGAACGTTAGGCGTGTGGACCCTACGGGTTCGAGAACTATGTAGACACGACCGAGACACCTCTCCAGTCAATAACCAACAACGGAACCTGGATGCTCATATTGGTTCCCATATATTCTACGAAGATCTTTATCGGTTGTACCATAATGACACATACGTTATTCCCTTTGTCATCGGTATGTTACTTGCCCGAGATTCGATTGTCGGTATCTTCATACCTAGTTCAATATAGTTAGCGGCAAGTCTCTTTACTCGTTTCGTAATGCATGGTCCCGTAACTAATCCATTAGTCACATTGCTTGCAAGGCTTATTATGATGCGCATTACCGAGAGGGCCCAGAGATACCTCTCTGATACTCGGAGTGACAAATCCTAATCTCGATCTATACCAACCCAACAAACACCTTCAGAGATACATGTAGAGCATCTTTATAATCACCCAGTTACGTTGTGACGTTTGATAGCACACATGGTATTCCTCCGGTATCCGGGAGTTGCATAATCTCATAGTCAAAGGAATATGTATATGACATGAAGAAAGCAATAGCAATAAAACTTAACGATCATTATGCTAAGCTAACGGATGGGTCTTGTCCATCACATCATTCTCCTAATGACGTGACCCCGTTCATCAAATGACAACACATGTCTATGGTTAGGAAACTTAACCATCTTTGATTAACGAGCTAGTCTAGTAGATGCTTACTAGGGACACTGTGTTTTGTCTATGTATTCACACATGTATCAAGTTTCTAGTTAATAAAATTTTAGCATGAGTAATAAACATTTATCATGATATAAGGAAATATAAAATAGCAACTTTATTATTGCCTCTAGGGCATATTTCCTTCATCTCCCCCCTCTATGCAGCGGTGTAACACCTCTTCTCCCCGCTGTAATCTCTACTTAAACATGGTGCTCAATGCTATATATTATTATCCAATGATATTTGGCTATCCTATGATGTTTGAGTAGATCCTTTTTGTCTTATGCATTGATTGATGCTCATGATTGGTTTGAGTTGTATGTTTTATTATTGGTGTTGTCCTATGGTGCTCTCCGTGTCGCGCAAGCGTGAGGGATCCCTGTTGTATGGTGTCGCAATATGTTCATATTTCTCTTATGGTGAGTGGCTTTTTTTGTTTTTTTTAGAAAAGGAGGATGACCCCTGGCCTCTGCATCTGGTCGATGCATAAGGCCACTATGGTGAGTGGCGTGAGTGATAGAAGCATAGGCCCGAGTAAGTGGGTTGTTGCGTATGGGAGTAAAGAAGACTTGATACTTTAATGTCGTGGTTGGGTTTTACCTTAATGATCTTAAATAGAGAAAGTATGTTAGTCATGCCTCTCCCTCATATAAAATTGCAATAATGATTACCGATCTAGTTATCGATTGCCCGGGGACAAATAACTTTCTTGTGACAAAAAAGCTCTCTACTAAAACTAACTTAATTATTTCCTTATCTAAACAACACCTAGCTTTTATTTACGTGTTCTTTATTATCTTGTAAACCTATCCCTTTACACCTACAAAGTACTTCTTGTTTCATACTTGTTCTAGGTAAAGCAAACGTAAAGTGTGCGTAGAGTTGTATAAGTGGTCGATAAAACTTGATGGAATATTTGTTCTACCTCTAGCTCCTCGTTGGGTTCGACACTCTTACTTATCGAGAAAGGCTACAATTGATCCCCTATACTTGTGGGTTATCATTAACGTCGACGATGTAAGGCACCTTCCCAGCGACTGTTCCTGGTTGCTTGGCGGCGTAGAAGTACAGAGGCTTGTAATGTTCCGGCCACGGCTTCGTCTGTACTGTGGGCGCGCCCGTCTGAGCACCGCGACCTCCGCCAAGATGTCTGCCGCATCCGCCACGACCACCACGCCCAACGCCACCACCACGCCCACCGACAACCATCTACTTCTTGAGCTTCCCCTCCTTTGTGGCCTTCATTTTTACACGACGATTTTGCCGCGTAGCCAAGCTGATCTTCCAGGCGAGCGTGATGCTTGAATCCTCCTGCACCTACGCCACCTCCATCTTCGACAGGTTCTTCGACAATTCCATGCGTCAGTGAACAAAGGAAGGAGAGGGTGGGAGAAAAGGGAAGGAATTGGGTGGAGAGTGGCGGGGACTGAAGAAGAGAGTGGTGAATTTTGGTGCTGAAACAGTCCGGGTTGCTACAAAAGCATGGGCTCCGCCTTCCTTTTGGGTGGGCAAGCGGCGTTAGAGTCCGTCCTTTCTCGTGTCCGAATTCCCGCACACACACCCCACATTTAGTTCCAATTTACGAGAAAATTATGATCTGGACTGCCTTGCGGATCGATACAGGACCGCGTTGGATGGCTTCCGTGGTCCGGACCTATGCGGGCGGTTATCGCGTGCATCAACATGTACACCCAACCTCTTAATCTGCTACTGGTAGACGCATTCGCCTCCATTGCAACAATGGTTCTACTACAATCTACTACACAATGCATGTACTGTGACAGCACAGACATGCTCTTTAGAGCATTTCTAGCAGATCCCGCCAATCGGACTGTCTGCTATAATAACCACTGGTTTGCGGGATCCATCCTGTAAACCCTTACCTGAACACATACTCTAAATTTGTTTTTTTACTTTATGCTTTACAACGCATAATTTCATGAATCATAAAAACTAAGGGCCTCTTTGATTCGTAGGATTTCCAAAACGCGGGAATAGGAAAAACATAGGATTAGAGTGGAATGTCGTCTTGAATCCTACAGGATTGTACGAGCGTTTCATTGTTCATAGAAAAAATGCAGGATTTTTTCAAAGAGGTTTGAGTGGATGGGATGTTTCCTATGAAATCTAGTGCAAATGAATCCTATGAAAAAATTCCTATGGTTTACAATCCTACGAATCAAACAACCAAGATAAGAAAAATTCCTAAGGATTAGAATCCTCCAAAATTTCTTTGAGAATCCTTTGAATCAAAGAAGGCCTAAATTTGTGTGGGATCGCGCGTCCACAAGCCCAATTCCTCTATATGCATATGTATGGAATTTCGTCCGATTTTGAAGGATCCCCTTTTCTTTGGTGGGAAGAAAATTTCAGCCCCAACCGCTTTCCTCGAAGTCGGCGCCATGACTTCCCGAGCTCGATATCGGCCAAATCTCGCCGCCGGTGCCGCACGCCGCCACCGTCGCCAACGCTACCTGCCGCACACCGTCCCCACGAGCTAGTGTTGCCGTTGTTTCCCCCGTGAGCTAGCTAGCTAGCAGCCGCTGCGAGCCAACGAGCTAGGTAGCCGCCGCGCATGCCACGGTCGCTGCACGCGAGCTGCCGTACGTTGTTGCCGTCGCAGTCGAGACGGATTCCAATTATAATTAAATGGACATTTTAGAAGGGTTTGTACAATTTTACCGGGACAATGAACTATTTTATCGGCATCCGATCTGCCAGAACAAAAGTCGTATCATAAAAATGCAAAAAAAACGTTTTGCAGTTTCCTTTGAACCGATTTTTGCAGGACCAGGTATACCGGATCTTTTAGATGCTCTTACAAGTTACTGTACAAACAAAGGAGGAACACAGTTGGCGACCGAGACGACCAGCTACAAGCGAGTAACAGTGGCCACCCGCCAGTGTGCTTTCATTGCAGCTGTACGTTCCCGGTGATTCATCGGACTTTTTCACTATTTCAACCCTTTCAGTAAACTTTGCCACAAAATAAACTCGACATGAAAGTATTTTACAATCTAACCTTTTTAGCAATGTCATAGCCCACGGCGTTTCTTCCCAATATAGCAACGCCGAGGTAGCTAGCGTTTCTGTCCAACAAAGAAGTGCCGAGGTAGCTCGCGTTTCGGACCATGTAAGAAACGCCATAGGCGTTGGCGTTTCTGACCAAGAAACAAACGCCATATGTCTTGGCGTTGCGGCCCTGGTTACCGAGTAGTTTTTTACCTTGGCGTTTCTAAGAAGGCTGAAAACGCCGCTAGCCTTGGCGTTTCTGGCCCGGCGTCTCTGGCAGCTGGGGAGGAAAACCCTGACGAGGCAGCGAGTGGGTTGGGTGCTAACGAAGAAACGCCAAGGCCTATGGCGTTTCTCACCTGGTCCGAAACGCGAGCTACCTCGACGTTTCTTTGTTGAATAAAAGCGCTAACTATCTCGGCGTTGCTATGTTGGACAGAAACGCCGCGGGCTATGGCGTTTCTAAAAGGGTTAGATTGTGAAATATTTTCATGTCGAGTTCACTTTGTGACAAAGTTTGCTGAAAGAGTCAAAATAGTGATTTCCGCATGATCCATCCATCCATGCATGCAAATGGATCAGCTAGAGCTAGGTAGCCAGGACTTGATTGCGAACCGCCAGCCGCTACTCCTCCTACTTGGCTTGGCTCTGCCGCTACAGCTGCAGAAGCCCGCAGCAAACGCGTCGTCCACCTCCAGTCTTTTTCTACTACCAGTACCTGGGCATCCACGCATGCTCGCAGCCGGCCGTGCATCTCCGGAGATGGACGGCGCGGGTGTCGGGGGTGGTGGTTGGCTGCGTGGAGACTTCAAGGCGTGACCGATGTGGGTGGACAGAGAGACGGAGCACGGGTACGGCCGCTGGCGCGCGGCGTGTGCGCGTGCGCCTCGAGCTGCTTTCATTTGCTTTGCTCTGCTGCCCGGATTGAATGCGTGGGCGCGGGTGATTTGGGAGTACCGGAGCCCGGAGTTAATAATGGCGCGGGGCGTATTTAGTGCGGCATTCACGTCGTCTTTGACGTTTTTTCTCTGGGCAAGGGATTGATTACCGTACCGCCGTGCACTGGACGGGAATTCTACCGGAACCACCGTGCCACGATCGTTGCCCAAACTGATGAACAAGCCAGCAACGAACGCTACACGAGCGGCTCTCCGGAGCCAGGCGAGATTGTGGGTGCTATCAGCACGCAATTGTGCGGGAGGCCCAGCCCAAGACGCGATATATTCTCCTAGCGGCCCGATTACTGAATCCACGGCCTAACCGACTCGGTAAAGCAAGCCGGCACGAAACAACAAGTGTGTTTCTTGTACCGACTACTTTATTATACAATTTGTATATAAATTTCGATAATTTTTTATACACGTTGAACATTTTTCAGATACATGATGTACATTTTTTCAAATAGATGTTTTTCGACTTTTCTATTACATGTTAAACATTTTCTAAATGCACAATGGATTTTTATTAATGGCACGAGACATTTTCATAAAACTGCACGATTATTTTTGCATTGTATATTTTTTTATAAATTTCAAGAACATTTGTTGGAAACATGTGAACATTTTCTAATGTCACATACTTTTTTGAATGGCACAAAATAGTTTTTTCAATTGAACGAACACTTTTTACATTGTATAAACAATTTGTAAAAGTCACGCCATTTTTTGGGAACACGTGAACATTTCCTTATGTATATTTTCTTCATGCCATTATTTTTTGTTAAAGGTGGCATGGACATTTTCTTTACCACATAATTTTTTTCTAAACACTGCATAAACATTTGAAATATAAATAATTATATTCTAGGATATTATTCTATCTTGCAGGAAAAAATTTCTAACCAATATTAATGGTAGTACAAAGAACACCAGAAATAACAAAAAAATACATGAACATCTGTAGACTACCTAGCGACAACTACAAGCACCGGAGCGACCGAAGGCGCACCGCCCTAGTGGCCTCTTTCTTACCAAAGCCGGACAAATCTTGTTGTAGTAAACAATCGGCAAGTCGTTGTGCTAATGCCTCACAGAACCAGCGTCCAAAACAATAACCGCCGCCAATGAAGAGAAGAGTAGATAAAGTATCCAACATGTAAACACATGAATACAGACTAACGAGGACCGGAGCCAAGTAGATCCATTGAAGACAAATACTAACCAAATATTGTGAGATCCGTCAAAGAAACACCTCCACTCGCCTCCAATGGTGCTAGACGTACCGCTAGGATAAGGGGCTAGGCGTAGAGAACCACATTTCATTTTCAGAAAGTCGTCGTTGCTTCACCTTTCTAAGCAGGACATAACCCCTAAACAAACACAAAAATATATTTAAAAAAGGAGCAGGAGCCTCATTTTCACAAGGCCCAACATCCACCAGGCCTCCATGGTCTAAAGCCACAGAAGATGAGGTAGACCTCGGCGACGGTGGCGACAAGAGGCAAGGAACCGCTAATCTTCCATGAGCTGCGAGAGCACAGGCTGAGGGGTACCTGGTAAGATCGGGTAAAACAAAGTAATTTTAGGATATTTTCACAATATAATTAAAGTACAAATGACTTTTTTGGAAAAACCGAAACGAACGAGCGATTGAAAGCAAGCAAACGAAGCAGCATGCCACACAGCTATGTTTCAACGGCTGGCCCATTTAGGTAGCTTTACAGGCTACATTGCGCTCACGATCGCTCTAACCGATACATAGCCGCGCCCAGAGGAGGGGAGATCCAATGTGCCGCTCTCTACGGCAGTCAGTCGCCCGGACGCACAGGGGACTCCACAACTGGGCCGTCCATGAAGTACAGACCGGCTGTGATCGCATACTGTAGCTAAAAAAAGCACACTTGCGGGGGATAGAACCCAGGAACCTTGGGGAAAGACACAGCGACAATGCCGCTCCAGCTATCAAGCTTCACACGTGATAACGCAGCCCAAGGCCTTAAGAGCAAAACCCTGAATTTTGAAATTTTGAGATTTTGAGCAATTTTTTTGAAACAAAACCCTGAATGTTTTGTGAAACGCAAAAACTTTCAAATTAGTTAGCAAATTGAAGATAAAAAACTGAAACACTTTCCGGAAATCATCGACGCTGCCATTAAAATATTTAAATTTGCAAACAAATTTAAAATGTTTTCTGAAGATAACAAATTGGTTCACAATATTTGAATTTGCAAACAAATTTAAAACAAATGTTGGAAAAAGGAACATTTTTTGAAACCATGAATATTTTGGACAAAAAGCAACATTTTGCCTTCTGTGAGCAAAAAAAAGTCTTAACAAAATTCTAGAAAAGCGAACATGGCGAACATTTTTTGAATTTATGAACTAATTAGAAAAGACGATATTTTTTTGAACTTATGAACATTTTTTGAAAGGTGAACCCTTTCGGAAAAATGCAAACAATTTTTTAAAAGTCAAGAACATTTTTTGAACTTGTGAACAAAATTTGAAAGCAAGAACATATTTTTACATATGACCTTATGTTGAAAGACAAACATTTATTTCAAATATACGAACAAAATTTGAATTAGGAACATTTTTTGAAAGGAGAATATTTTTCTAATATGCGAACTTTTTTAATAATCACTATTTTTTGTACTTCTGAACAAAAATTTAAAAACAAGAACATTTTTTCAAATTGTGAACAAAATAAAAAACATTTTATGAAATTCCTGAAAGACTTTTTGAAACATGAACAATTTTCATTGAATTGTGAACAAAATTTGAAAAAGAGAACATTTTTTGAAGTTCCTGAACATTTGTTTAAACTGCAAGCAAATTTTGAAAACAAGAACAAGTTATAAAATTCCGAATGTATATTTGAATTGCTGAACAAAATTTAAATTATGAACAAATTGTGAAAATGAGAACATTTTTCAAAACATGAACATTTTTGAAATTGTGAACAAAATTTTGAAAATGATAATATTTTTTTTGGAATTGCTAAACATTTTTTGAAAAATGTGAACATAATTTTTAAAAAGATAAAATTTATTGAAAACACGATTTTTTTAAAATTTGGAAACATTTTCTGAAAATATGAACATTTTTTAAATTTTCTAAACATTTTTTGAAAGCACGAACATTTTTTTCAAAACCCCGCTCATATTGTCTAATTGCGAACAATTTTGAATTGCATACATTTTTAAAATTTACGAATTTTTTAAGAAAGTAACAGGAAAATGATAGAAATGAAAAAAGAAGAAAGAAACATGAAAGATAAAGAAAATGAAAAAAACATAGGAGAAAATAAACGAAAAAGAAATAACCTAAAAGAAAACCGGACAAAAAAATCAACAGGAAAAAAAAATCTGTTTCAAGGAACTTTCTATAAGGTTCCCAAAACCAGGAGAAACCCGAAATCACTAATTGAGGAGTACTCGTTGCAAAGATCACTTCAATTCCCCTGGTTGCGACAAGTGGCGCACATGCAGCATGCCAGTTGTCGTAACCTGAGAGTTTGCCCTTTTTTCGTAGTTCTATCTAGTCAAAACGTTTTCTCTCTCAAACCTGCGTCCAAATCTTGAATTGCTTTCACCGCTGGATTCCTCGCGTCGAAATCTTCAAAACTAGATACAATGTTGATAGGTTTTGACGAACTTTTTTTCACGAAAAAAACCAGACGAAAAAACCGAATTGGAAGCATGGGTTTTTTCCTTTCCGAAAGAGGCACGTCCGTGCCTCTCACGAAATCACAACCGTGCATCTCGCGGAAGCAAAACCGTAACTCTTGCTGAAGGAAAAAAACGTGTTTTTTTCCATTTCCGAGGAGTCACGGCCGCGACTCTCGTGAAAGCACAACCATGCCTCTTGCGGAAGCATAACCGTGACTCTCCGGAAAGGAAAAAATATACAGAAAACACGTTTTTTTCTTTCCGATAGGCACGAACGTAACTCTCGCGAAAGTACAACCATGCCTCCCGCGGAAGCCAAGCCGTGACTCTCGTGAAAGAAAAAAAACTGAAGACACATTTTTTTTTTCTGTTTTCGAAAGGCACGGCCGTGACTCTCGCGAAAGCACAACCGTGCCTCTCGCGAAAAAAAACAACACATTTTTTTTTCATTTTGAGAGGCATGGCTGTGACTCTCGCGAAAGCAAAACCGTGACTCTCGCGAAAGGGGAAAAAAATCATTTTTTCGCGCATTTTTTTTATTTTTGGGTTAAAAAGCTAAGGAAGACCGATGGAAAACCAAAACGTCAAAACCCCCCGAAAAAAACCATTTAAAAAACCGAAAACGCGTGCTAAAAAATAAAAAAAATTCAAAGGATACGCCCAGAACGCGACACATGACGAATGATTGAAAATGCGCCAAATAATGCTGATCGTTGTGAGACTTCCGAAGGAACACTCGTTAAGTAGTTGCTCCCGGAGAACCCACCCGCCCGTACTTACGTTAACAACTAACAGGCCGGCGCAGATCGCGTCGCTCGCGCGTGAACCTTTGCAAAGCCTCGACAGCTTGACGCAACGTGCGTCACATAGGATTTTCCCCAGAGGAGCGCGGAGTTTACTCGGTCTTCCATCTGGCGTCCACGCATATGGCTCGGCCCAACAATCGGGTTCTAGTCAACATGTTCTCTCGCTGTAGCGCACGCCCACTCGCTCGTCATACAAAGCTTTTCTTCTTCTCTGTTGCGTACTGGCTGGAGAAGTCAGGTTTTCATTATTTTTCTTATTTCTTTTATGTGCTTTTCCTTTATAGTTTTCATTAGTTTTCTTCGGATTTTGTTGGGTTTTTTCTTTCTTTTTGGTGCATTTTCTTTATAATTTTCTCAGTTTTTTATTTTTTTATTTCCTTTCTTTTCTGTATTTTTATACACATTTTTTCTTTTGGTTTTCTGTCTCTGTGTTTTAATCGTTTTTCGTGTCAGTTTTTCAAGGGTTTTCTGTGTTGGTTTGCAATGGTTTTCTTCTCTGTTTCGGTTTTCATGCTTGATCACCTTTTCTTATTTTTTTCTCATGTTTTTTAACACATGTGCTTCATACAAATTGCATATTTTTCATATACATCACAAACATTTTTATACATATTTGTCTTTTTCAAATGCACAATTGCATTTTTCAAGTTTTGCTGACTACTTATTTTCATACACATGATATGTTTTTTGTACACATCTGAAATATTATCTTATACACGTTTAATTTTTGAAATACATGATTACTTTTTTTCAAATACTTCTGTTTGAACGCAGTTCTGAAACATGATACATATTTTTCTGATACATGTGGAAACATTTTTTTCAAAGAATGCAAATAATTTTGTATGCTTTATACACATTTTGGTCAATATCACAAATATATTTTATGAATGCATGACCATTTATAAATGCTCCGTGCATTTTTGAAATGGTATGAAAAAATATTTTCTTAGTTACACCATTTTTTTAACATTTTGTAAACATATTTTCAAAATGTGATTTTAAATGCGTGAATAGTTTTTAAATGTCAAAATCATTTTTCTGATGCTTTCAGTATTATTTTTAAATTACGCTAACAATTTTATACACTATGTTAATATTTTATCAAATTGATTTTTTTATTTATGTACATTTAATTTATATAATATATGTATTTATAATATTTAGAAAATATGAACAAGAGAATAAAATAAAACAACATAAATAAAATAATAAAATAAAGTAGGAAATGGAATGAACCTGATTGAAGCTACTTTTTTTGAGCAACTGCATCCTTTATTAGATGTTCAAACACATGGGAATACAGATGATGTTGGGCAAAACACTAAGCCACACATGGCGCCCGGGGCTAAGAGAAGCGGCTGCCTTTGCTAAGGCATGGGCCTCTCCATTATGCTTTCTTTTTTCGTGAATAAATTAATATCCTGGAATTGCTTACTCTGGTGCTTAATATCTTGCCGGATGGAATAATACCGACAAGGAACTTCCTCTTGTATATTCATCACTACTTCCAAACAATCTGAGGCCACGCACATGGACTGGACCTGCAAATCTGATGCAAGTGAGAGGGCCTCGCTGCATGCCTGTGCTTCAAGTATTGTTGGGTCAAGTCGGCCTTCATGGATGACAACCGAAGCACCTGGGTAGTTGCCTCTTTTATCCATGCATATCACCGCTGAAGCTGCCCGATCTCCGATCTTCGAGAAGCCTTCGTGCACATTCATCTTGACTTCGTGATGCTCAGGCGGAAGCCACCCAGGCGGAGATAGATCCGCACGACTGCCTCTAGTCACATGCGGGTCCCTGGGAATCACATGCAGGTCCCTAGAAATTACATGCAGGTCCTTGGTGCGTGATTTCTTGTCCGGGATCATCTCGAGCTCTGTTAGGAACTTGTTAACAAAAATGTGGGTGCTCAGTGGACTCTAGAACTGATTATCATGTATGGCTTGGCGTCTCGCCCACCATATTGCCCACATTGTTACCAAGACACGTGCTAGGTCCGTCGATGGTAGAGTGTCAATGAGCCATAACATCCAGAGCTTTGCATCTTCCTCCCTGTTTGAGATAATTGTTTCCGTCAGATCCTCATCGGTGAGAGCCCAAACACATCGAGCCATGCGACAGTCAAAGAGAGAATGGCGCCATGTATCGACTGCCGCGTGACAGATCGAGCACTCCGCCGAATCAGCCATACTTTGATGCTTTCGGACAGCCCCTGTAGGGATTGAACTCTTTGCTAATCTCCAGGCGAAAACTCGGACTTTTGAAGGAACTGCAGCGCCCCAGAGTGTCGACCAAGACCGGCGATCTGATTCGATACGCGAGTGTCCCTCATTGTGTTCTAGCCAGTCTGTGCGCTGCTGCTTTGTGGAGGACAAGAGCTTGTACGCTGACCGCATAGTAAAGACTCCCTTGCGTTCATAATGCCATGCCCAGAAGTCAGCGCGTACTCGAGAGCTGAGAGGGATATTGAGGATTGCTTCCTTGTCCATTGTGTAGAAGTGTGTTTCAAGCACGTCGCTGTCCCATGATGAGGTGATGGGGTTGATGAGTTCCGAAACCATCTGCGGTGGGTTTGGCGTTTTGGGGCACACCGGTCGCAGCTTAAAATCTCGCGGTATCCAATTATCCACCCAGATATTGGTGTCTTCACCGGACCCAATGCGTCTCACTAGCCCGAGCTATAATGTGTCTCTGCCTTCCACCAGAGATCACCAGACTTGTGACGGGTTCCTTCCCAGCTCTCCTTCAAGGATCGATGAGGTAGGGTAGTAGACAGCCTTAAGAATCCGGGCGCTCAGGGAGTTTGGTTCCTGGAGGATACGCCAAGCTTGCTGCGCAAGCAGGGCTAAATTGAAGAGCTCGATGTCGCGGAACCCCATACCTCCCATGAATTTCGGCTGTGTCATGACTTCCCAAGAGACCCAAGCAGGTTTCCTCTCACCATTTTTTGATTCCCACCAAAACTTCCTCAAGATACCATTGATATGTTGACACAAACCTCTGGGTAGCTTGACACAAGCCATAGAGTATGCAAGGATTGCTTGTGCAACGGATTTGATGAGCTCTTCCTTTCCTCCAAGAGAAAGCGCCTTCTCCATCCAGCCTTGCACTTGTTTCCAAATCCTGTCCTTAAGATACTTAAAGGACCCCTCCTTGGCTCTGCCCACATCGGCAGGAAGGTCAAGCTATTTTTCAGACAATTTCTCATTCTGAACTTCAAGTATTTGCTTGACCTCTTGTCTGATGGTTTCCGAGCAGCCCTTACTAAAAAATATGGAGGATTTCTCCTTGTTGACATGTTGCCCTGAAACCGCACAATATTTTTGGAGAAGGGTATCCACTCTATTTGCCATCTTCGGTGTAGCGTTAAAGAATAGAAGGCCGTCATCCGCAAAAAGTAAATGGTTTACCTGGGGTGCGCCATCTGCCACCGTGATACCATTGACAATCTCATATGGGCTTGTGGATTTCAAGAGGCAGGAAAGCCCTTCAACAACTAGTAAAAATAAGTATGGAGATATAGGACAGCCTTGCCTGAGCCCTCGAGAGGGTCTAAATTCCTCTTGCTTGCCTCCATTAAAGATGACCGAAAAAGAAACCGATGTGACACACCTCATCATTGTTTGTGTAAAACGTGGGCTGATCCCTACTTTGAGCATAACTCTCTCCAGATAGTTCCATTCGAGCCTACCATAGGCCTTCATCATATCAAGTTTTAATGCACAAAACCTGTTACCCTTCAACTTCCTTGTTTTCATATAGTGGAGGCATTCATACGCTGATATGAAGTTGTCCGTATAATAAGGCGCCCTAGTACAAATGCTGACTGTTCTTCGGAGATGATGTGGGGGATAATAAGCTTAAGCCGATTAGCCAACGCCTTTGATGCAATCTTGTAGATCACATTGCAGAGGCTTATCGGTCGAAACTGTGCTAAATTGGTTGGACTAGCAATCTTGGGAATTAAAACAATGAACGTTTTGTTGATCTCCTCCGGGGAATCCTCTCCATTAAGAACTCGAAGCACCATAGCAGTAACCTCATCACCACACAACTCCCAGTGCCGTTGGAAAAAGTGTGCAGGCAAACCGTCAGGCCCTGGGGCCTTTGTCGGGAACATTTGAAACAAAGCCGCTTTCACCTCGGCATTGTTGTACGGTGCATTAAGTGAGGCATTCATGGAAGCGTCTACCCTTGGTGGAATGTGAGAAAGGACTTCCTCGATACCCACCATACTTTCTGAGGCATACAGGTTGTTGTAGAAGGATGTAGCCATGTCCGCCATCTCGTGCTCGTCCATATAGGTGGTTCCATCCGTCCGTTGCAGCTGAACAATGCGGTTCTTGGCCTTCAGAGCACTTGCTTTGCGATGGAAAATTTTGGTGTTACTGTCACCTTCCGCAAGCCACTGAATTCGCGCCCTCTGTCGCCACATGATCTCTTCCCGTAGACAAAGTTCCACCTGTTGGAAATATGCCCTAGAGGCAATAATAAAATGGTTATTATTATATTTCCTTGTTCATGATAATTGTCTATTGTTCATGCTATAATTGTGTTATCCAGAAATCGTAATACATGTGTGAATACATAGACCACAACATGTCCCTAGTGAGCCTCTAGTTGACTAGCTCGTTGATCAATAGATGGTTACGGTTTCCTGACCATGGACATTGGATGTTGTTGATAACGGGATCACATCATCGGGAGAATGATGTGATGGACAAGACCCAATCCTAAGCATAGCACAAGATCATGTAGTTTGTCTGCTAAAGCTTTTCTAATGTCAAGTATCATTTCCTTAGACCATGAGATTGTTCAACTCCAGGATATCGTAGGAATGCTTTGGGTGTGCCAAACGTCACAATGTAACTGGGTGGCTATAAAGGCACACTACAGGTATCTCCGAAAGTGTTTGTTGAGTTGGCACGAATCGAGACTGGGATTTGTCACTCCATGTGACGGAGAGGTATCTCTGGGCCCACTCGGTAAGACATCATCATAAAGAGCTCAATGTGATCAAGGAGTTGATCACGGGATGATGTATTACGGAATGAGTAAAGAGACTTGCCGGTAACAAGATTGGACAAGGTATAGGGATACCGACGATCGAATCTCGTGCAAGTATCATACCGGTAGACAAAGGGAATTGTATACAGGATTGATCGAATCCCCGACATCGTGGTTCATCCGATGAGATCATCATGGAACATGTGGGAGCCAACATGGGTATCGAGATCCTGTTGTTGGTTATTGTCCATAGAGATGTCTCGGTCATGTATGCATGATTCCCGAACCCGTAGGGTCTACACACTTAAGGTTCGATGACACTAGAGTTGTTATGGGAAATAGTATGCAGTTACCGAATGTTGTTCGGAGTCCCGGATGAGATCCTGGACATCACGAGGAGTTCCGGAATGGTCCGGAGGTGAATATTTATATATGGGAAGTCATCATACGGTCACCGGAAGTGTTCGGGGGTTTATCGGTATTATACCGGGACCACCGAAGGGGTTCCGGAGGTCCACCGGGAGGGTCCACGTGCCCCGGAGGGCCCTATGGGATGTATGTGGAAGGGAACCAGCCCCTAAGTGGGCTGGGCGCCACCCCCCTAGGGCCCATGCAACTAGGGTTGGGGGGGGGGAACCCTAAAGGTGGCGCCCCCTTGGCTTGTGGGGCAAGCCCCCTCCCCTTGGCCGCCCCCCCTCTAGATCTCATCTAGAGGGGCCGGCCCCCTTACCCCTTCACCCTATAAATAGAGGGGTGGAGGGAGGGCAGCAACACCACTTCCAAGGCGCAGCCCTCCCGCTCCCAACACCTCCTCCTCCTCCGTTGAGCTTGGCGAAGCCCTGCCAGAAAACTGCGAGCTCCACCAGCACGCCGTCGTGCTGCCGGAGTTCTTCCCCAACTTCTCCTTCCCCCTTGATGGATCAAGAAGGAGGAGACGTCCCCGGGCTGTACGTGTGTTGAACGCGGAGGCGCCGTTGTTCGGCGCTTAGATCGGAATCAACCGCGATCTGAATCGCTGCGAGTACGACTCCTTCATCCGCGTTCTTGTAACGCTTCCGTTTCGCGATCTTCAAGGGTATGAAGATACACTCCCCTCTCTCTTGTTGCTAGTCTCTCCATAGATTGATCTTGGTGATGCTTAGAAAAAATTTAATTTTTGCAACGATCCCCAACAGTGGCATCATGAGCTAGGTCTATGCATAGTTTCTATGCACGAGTAGAACACAAGTTGTTGTGGGCGTTGATTTTGTCAATTTACTTGCCGTTACTACTCTTATCTTGATTCGGCGACATCGTGGGATGAAGCGTCCCGGACCGACCTTATACGTACGCTTACGTGAGACAGGTTCCACCGACTGACATGCACTAGTTGCATAAGGTGGCTAGCGGGTGTCTGTCTCTCCCACTTTAGTCGGATCGGGTTCGATGAAAAAGGTCCTTATGAAGGGTAAATAGAAATTGGCATATCACGTTGTGGTTTTGCGTAGGTAAGAAATGTTCTTGCTAGAAACCCATAGCAGCCACGTAAAAACATGCAACAACAATTAGAGGACGTCTAACTTGTTTTTGCAGGGTATGCTATGTGATGTGATATGGCCAAAAGAATGTGATGAATTATATATGTGATGTATGAGATTGATCATGTTCTTGTAATAGGAATCACGACTTGCATGTTGATGAGTATGACAACCGGCAGGAGCCATAGGAGTTGTCTAAATTATTTATGACCTGCGTGTCACTGAAAATGTCTTGTAATTACTTTACTTTATTGCTAACTGTTAGCCATAGTAGTAGAAGTAATAGTTGACGAGACAACTTCATGAAGACATGATGATGGAGATCATGGTGTCATGTCGGTGACGATGATGATCATGGCGCCCCGAAGATGGAGATCAAAAGGAGCAAAATGATATTGGCCATATCATGTCACTATTTGATTGCATGTGATGTTTATCATGTTTTACATCTTATTTGCTTAGAACGATGGTAGCATAAATAAGATGATCCCTCGCAATAATTTCAAGAAAGTGTTCCCCCTAACTGTGCACCGTTGCTAAGGTCCGTTGTTCCGAAGCACCACGTGATGATTGGGTGTGATAGGTTCTAACGTTTGCATACACCGGGTGTAAGCCAGATTTACACACGCAATACACTTAGGTTGACTTGACGAGCCTAGCATGTACAGACATGGCCTCGGAACACGGAAGACCGAAAGGTCGAACATGAGTCGTATAGAAGATACGATCAACATGAAGATGTTCACCGATGATGACTAGTCCGTCTCACGTGATGATCGGACACAGCCTAGTTGACTGGGATCATGTATCACTTAGATGACTAGAGGGATGTCAATCTGAGTGGGAGTTCATTAAATAATTTGATTAGATGAACTTAATTATCATGAACATAGTCTAAAACTTTGCAATATGTCTTGTAGATCAAATGGCCCACGCTAATGTTGCCCTCAACTTCAACGCATTCCTAGAGAAAACCAAGCTGAAAGACGATGGCAACAACTACACAGACTGGGTCCGTAATCTGAGGATTATCCTCATAGCTGCCAAGAAAGCATATGTCCTTGAAGCACCGCTAGGTGAAGCACTTGTTTTCCCAACAACTCAAGACGTTATGAATGCCTGGCAGTCGCGTAGTGATGATTACTCCCTGGTTCAGTGCGGCATGCTTTACAGTTTAGAATCGGGGCTCCAAAAGCGTTTTGAGCAGCACGGAGCATATGAGATGTTCCAAGAGCTGAAAATGGTTTTTCCAAGCTCATGCCCGGGTCGAGAGATATGAAGTCTCCGACAAGTTCTACAGTTGTAAGATGGAGGAGAATAGTTCTGTCAGCGAGCACATACTCAAAATGTCGGGGTTGCACAACCGCTTGTCTCAGCTGGGAGTTAATCTCCCGGATGACGCGGTCGTTGACAGAATCCTTTAGTCGCTCCCACCTAGCTACAAGAGTTTTGTGATGAATTTCAATATGCAGGGGATGGAGAAAACCATTCCTGAGGTATATTCAATGCTGAAATCAGCGGAGGTGGAGATAAAAAAGAAACATCAAGTGATGATGGTCAATAAAACCACTAGTTTCAAGAAAGGCAAGGGTAAGAAGAACTTCAAGAAGGACGGCAAGGGAGTTGCCGCGCCTGGTAAGCAAGCTGCCGGGAAGAAGCCAAAGCATGGACCCAAGCCTGAGACTGAGTGCTTTTATTCCAAGGGAAACGGTCACTGGAAGCGGAACTGCCCCAAGTACTTAGCGGATAAGAAGGCCGACAATACCAAAGGTATATATGATATACATGTTATTGATGTGTACCTTACCAGCACTCGTAGTAGCTCCTGGGTATTTGATACCGGTGCAGTTGCTCATATTTGTAACTCAAAACAGGAGCTGCGAAATAAGCGGAGACTGGCGAAGGACGAGGTGACGATGCGCGTCGGGAATGGTTCCAAGGTTGATGTGATCGCCGTCGGCACGCTGCCTCTACATTTACCTACAGGATTAGTTTTAAACCTTAATAATTGTTATTTAGTGCCAGCTTTGAGCATGAACATTGTATCTGGATCTCGTTTAATGCGAGATGGCTACTCATTTAAATCTGAGAATAATGGTTGTTCCATTTATATGAGAGATATGTTTTATGGTCATGCCCCCCTGGTCAATGGTTTATTCTTGTTTAATCTCGAATGTGATGTTACACATGTTCATAGTGTGAATACCAAGAAGTGTAAGGTTGATAATGATAGTCCCACATACTTGTGGCACTGCTGCCTTGGTCACATTGGTTTAAAACGCATGAAGAAATTCCATGCAGATGGACTTTTGGAGTCTCTTGATTATGAATCATTTGACACGTGCGAGCCATGCCTCATGGGAAAAATGACCAAGACTCCGTTCTCCGGAACAATGAAGCGAGCAACCAACTTATTGGAAATCATACATACTGATGTGTGTGGTCCAATGAGCATCGAGGCTCGCGGTGGCTATCGTTATGTTCTCACCCTCACTGATGACTTGAGTAGATATGGGTATGTCTACTTAATGAAACACAAGTCTGAGACCTTTGAAAAGTTCAAGGAATTTCAGAATGAGGTTGAGAATCAACGTGACAGGAAAATAAAGTCCTTACGATCAGATCGTGGGGGAGAATATTTGAGTCACGAATTTGGCACGCACTTAAGGAAATGTGGAATTGTTTCACAACTGACGCCGCCTGGAACACCTCAGCATAATGGTGTGTCCGAACATCGTAACCGCACTCTATTAGATATGGTACGATCTATGATGTCTCTTACCGATCTACCGCTATCATTTTGGGGTTATGCTTTTGTTGGGGAACGTAGTAATTTCAAAAAAATTCCTACGCACACGCAAGATCATGGTGATGCATAGCAGCGAGAGGGGAGAGTGTTGTCCACGTACCCTCGTAGACCATAGGCGCAA
Organism: Triticum urartu; assembly: GCF_056163025.1. Taxonomy (NCBI): domain Eukaryota; kingdom Viridiplantae; phylum Streptophyta; class Magnoliopsida; order Poales; family Poaceae; genus Triticum; species Triticum urartu. The sequence goes on along the minus strand of NC_141874.1, from coordinate 125,491,016 downwards.
GCGTTAGCACAACACGGTTGATGTAGTCGTACGTCTTCACGATCCGACCGATCAAGTACCGAACGCACGGCACCTTCGAGTTCAGCACACGTTCAGCCCGATGACGTCCCTCTAACTCCGATCCAGCCGAGTGTTGAGGGAGAGTTTCGTCAGCACGACGGCGTGGTGACGATGTTGATGTTCTACCGACGCAGGGCTTTGCCTAAGCACCGCTACAGTATTATCGAGGTGGACTATGGTGGAGGGGGGCACCGCACACGGCTAAGAGACGATCAACTTGATCAACTTCTGTGTCTAGAGGTGCCCCCCTGCCCCTGTATATAAAGGACCAAGGGGGGAGGCGGCTGGCCTAGGAGGAGGGCACGCCAAGGGGGGAGTCCTACTCCCACCGGGAGTAGGACTCCTCCTTTCCTTGTTGGAGTAGGAGTGAAGGAAAGAGGAGGAGAGGGAGAAGGAAAAGGGGGCTGCACCCCTTGTCCAATTCAGACCAGAGGGGGGGTGCAGGCCTCCTTCCTTTTGGCCTATCTCCTCTATTCCCGTATGGCCCAATAAGGCCCATATACTCCCCGGCAAATTCCCGTAACTCTCCCGTACTCCGAAAAACACCCGAATCACTCGGAACCTTTCCGAAGTCCGAATATAGTCGTCCAATATATCGATCTTTACGTATCGACCATTTCGAGACTCCTCGTCATGTCCCCGATCTCATCCGGGACTCCGAACTCCTTCAATACATCAAAACATATAAACTCATAATATAACTGTCATCGTAGCGTTAAGCGTGCGGATCCTACGGGTTCGAGAACTATGTAGACATGACCGAGACACGTCTCCGGTCAATAACCAATAGCGGAACCTGGATGCTCATATTGGCTCCTACATATTCTATGAAGATCTTTATCGGTCAGACCGCATAACAACATACATTGTTCCCTTTGTCATCGGTATGTTACTTGCCCGAGATTCGATCGTCGGTATCTCAATACCTAGTTCAATCTCGTTACCGGCAAGTCTCTTTACTCATTCCGTAATACCTCATCCCGCAACTAACTCATTAGTTGCAATGCTTGCAAGGCTTAAGTGATGTGTATTATCGAGTGGGCCCAGAGATACCTCTCCGACAATCGGAGTGACAAATCCTAATCTCGAAATACGCCAACCCAACAAGTACCTTCGGAGACACCTGTAGGGCACCTTTATAATCACCCAGTTATGTTGTGACGTTTGGTAGCACACAAAGTGTTCTTCCGGTAAACGGGAGTTGCATAATCTCATAGTCATAGGAACATGTATAAGTCATGAAGAAAACAATAGCAACATACTAAACGATCGAGTGCTAAGCTAACGGAATGGGTCAAGTCAATCACATCATTCTCCTAATGATGTGATCCCGTTAATCAAATGACAACTCATGTCTATGGTTAGGAAACATAACCATCTTTGATCAACGAGCTAGTCAAGTAGATGCATACTAGTGACACTCTGTTTGTCTATGTATTCACACATGTATTATGTTTCCGGTTAATACAATTCTAGCATGAATAATAAACATTTATCATGATATAAGGAAATAAATAATAACTTTATTATTGCCTCTAGGGCATATTTCCTTCAGTCTCCCACTTGCAATAGAGTCAATAATCTAGTTCACATCGCCATGTGATTTAATACCAATAATTCACATCATCATGTGATTAACACCCATAGTTCACATCGACATGTGACCAATACCCAAAGGATTTACTAGTTTCAATAACCTAGTTCACATTGCTATGTGATTAATACCCAAAGAGTACTAAGGTGTGATCATGTTTTGCTTGTGAGAGAAGTTTAGTCAACGGGTCTGCCACATTCAGATCCGTAAGTATTTTGCAAATTTCTATGTCAACAATGCTCTGCACGGAGCTACTCTAGCTAATTGCTCCCACTTTCAATATGTATCCAGATTGTGTCGGGACCCCGATCCTAAGTCACACCGATCTAGTATGTAACACATCATATCACTTTGCGGCCTCACGCACGGTATTCCCACGGGTGCCACCTTACCTGGCCCGAGACCGTTTGCGCCTTTTGGCTCACGTATATGATAGTGTCGCTAGCATCCATATGACAGAGAACCCGGGCCGACATGACTAGTCGTGAACCCAAGGTGGCACCAACTTACGGGGACAGGCATACATGAATCAACATCGAGCATGTCGGTCAGCAGCGTGTGAATCCGGGCTGTAGCACTAGGCTAACAGGACTCCGGGAACCCGGGCTGTAGCAGGCTAGGCAGGACTCCGGATGTCACCGCGTGACATTTCCCCGAAGGGACAGACACAGGAACGAAGTGAATCACATGTCGGCCAGTCAAGTGTTCCGGAGCAGTAGTGCTGGGCTAGCAGGACTTAGGTGAACTGGGCTGTAGCGGACTACTATGGCTCATGGAAGCACAAGACTACATTTCCCCATAAGAGAGGCTACCAGGGATAAACAATTAGGTTGTCGGATCCCAGACATAGCAATACACGTTACACGTACGCATAACATGCAAGTATGTGCTGTACAACATGGCATCACAACATAACGCAAACTCATAGAGATAAAGGCCCGGAAGAGCCACATAGCATTCAATACAAATAGGGGTCTCATGACCCATCATTCAAAGCATACAAGCAACGGAAGCATTACATGTCTGAGTACAGACAACTACAAAAGAAAAAGGCTGAGAAGCCTGACTATCTACAAGACCCTCCCAAGGGTACAAGATCGTAGCTGGGATACAACCTACTCGTCGAAGTCACTAGTGTAACCAACTGCAAAACATAAGTAAGCAAACGTGAGTACGAAGGTACTCAACAAGTCTTACATCAGAACTATCTACATATGCAACATTATCAACAAAGGGGGTGGTGGAGTCTTAACAGCAGCAAGCCAGCTTTGACTCAGTGGCTAACCTATACTACGAGTATCAGAAACTTCTTTGAGGTGAGGAGACGCACACGAGTCCACATATTCACCATAACAATGCTCCACTATGGATCCGTTCCCGTCTCCCTACGAGAAGGCCGTCCATAACACTCACGCTTATCTTGCGGATTTTAGAGTATCCACTTCAAGTTGTCTATGTACTACATAAGTCCTCAAAGTTTCCATATCCGAGGAAAACGGCTATTCGAATAGATAATGTTGACCCTGCAGGGGTGTACTTCTTCACACATGCTCTCGCCACTTATCGCCCTGTACACGTCATGTACCTCGGCAACCTTCAAGCGGAAACCGGGCGAGGGTGTCGGCCACGACCTGACTAACCACACAAGTCTCTCGTCTAGGTTTATCGCCTATTCGAGTTCCATCCGCAAGGAGTTCCGGCCGAAGTCTCCAGTACGGCCCCAAACGATGTGTGCAGGGTTCCCAAGCCCACCATCCGGGTGCCACTTGGTACACCGTGCCACGGTGCCTAGTCTGTCCCAAGCCCGTCCCGTCAGACACCACCTGGTAGACAAGTAGCACTACCTACAAACGCCGAAAACTAGTTGCAACTCCTGGACAGAGATCAAGTGGATTAATAAGCCGAGAGGGGCCGGATAACCGGAACCCAATGTGTGGTAGTAACTGGACTTGGATAACATACACAGAACTCCGTGCTTAGGGATGGTTCCAATGAGACAACCCGCCATGTACTCCTACATGGCCTCTCATCGCTACCTTTACCAAAACGTGTTCACACACTTAGCCTTTATCGGTAGGACATGTTCACCACTCCGATTCATTCCCGATGAATCAGACCTGACACAACTCTAAGCATAGCTGGCATAAATAAAACAAGCATGGATGAGTAGGCACATCAAGGCTCAAGCAACTCCTACTCATGCTAGTGGGTTTCAACTATTTACTGTGGCAATGACAGGTCATGCAGAGGAATGGGTTCAACTACCGCAGCAGAAAAGTAGCAGTTGAATCATTGTTGTCCTAATGCAGTATAAGGAGCAGGAGCGAGAGAGTGGGATTTATCGAAATGCTCAAGGGGGTTTGCTTGCCTGATAGACGACGAAGGGGCATCGCTCCTCTGACAGGTACTCGGGAACACCTTCCGGAGTGGAACCTATCGAGAAGAAACGGTGTCGGCAATCAATACACAAACAATGCAACAATATGATGCATGAACATGACATGTGCAAATGGTAGTGTTTGGGCTAATGCAAGATGCTACCAAATTGGTTGAAGCCCATTTGAATCAAAGATTCAAATGCAAATTCAAAATGAAGCATTTAAAATGCCCATATTATGTTTTCACTTATACAACATGTATAAGTTGGTTTTTCATGCATGTAAGTAGAATAAATGGATTCCTTGCATTTTTTGATCATTTTTCATATATAAATTATTTCATTCTGAGCTACGGTTGAATTATTATGATTTTTTGAAGTTTAAGCAATATTCTGGAATTTCCTGAGTTAAAATAATTCCAGAAATCATTTATTGCGTCAGCTTGAGGTCAGCACTGCGTCAGCAGGTCAACTGGGTTGACCCAGGTCAAACCTGACGTGCGGGGTCCACACGTCAGTGACACAGGGACTAATCCCGGTCAAACCTAGCGCTGACTGGGGTTTGACCAGTGGTAGGGCCCGCTGTTAGGAGCTTTAGTTAGGCTAATCATAGCAATTAGACTAATCTAATCCGTCCATGTCACCGGATTAACTCCGGCGTTAACCGGAGTACGGCAGCGATGCCCGTCTGGCCGTTTCCGGCGGCTAGAGCTTGCACGGGTGGGTGCGTTGGAGAGCTGCTGTTGCGGTGCTTCGAACGGTGGCAGTGGCTGGTGCTTGGGTGTGCTGTGGCGTCAACGGCGGCGAGCGAGGCGGCGACCGGAGTTCGGCCGGGTGCGGGGACGCAGCTGCAGCGCTCGAGAGAGCGAGTTGGGGTGCGGGTTGGGTTCCTGGCAAGGTCTAGAGCACGTCCATGTGCCTAGGAGCGATGAACACGGCCTCTGGCCACGGCGGCGAGGAGCTCAGGCGGCGGCGCAAATCGGTCACCGGCGGAATGGTGGCCATGGCGAGAAAAGGAGCATGGGAGCAAGGGGAGAGGAGGCAGGGGCTCACGACGAGTCGGTTGGAGCAGACGGTGAGCTCGGGGGAGGTCGTATGGCGACGAATTTGATGGCGGCGATCCGCGGCACCGACGAGGAAGACGACGTCGAGGGCAGCTCTGCAGGGCGTCCCGGCTTGCGTGAGTCATCAGAGAGGTCGAGGACGGCAGCGCGGAGCTAATGGGCTTGTCAGAGAGGCGAGGAAGTGGTGGTGGGCACGGCAACGGTGTGTGGCGGCGAGGGCAGCGCTCGGGCGCGGTGAGAGAGAGCGAGGGAGAGGAGGGGGAAGAACGAGAGAGAGTGAGAGAGAGACCAGGGAGGTGTGTGGCGACGCGAGGGAGGTCCAGGCAGGCAGGGAGAGAGGAGGTGGCCACAGCGCGTGCACGCGCGCGCGGAACACACGCCCTCCTGCCTACTGGCAGGAGGTTGAAGATGGTGCGATGGCTGGGCTGGGCCAGCTACAGTGCTGGGCCGGCTGGGGGTGCCAGGTAATCCAGGTAAGTTTTCCCTTTTTTTGTTTTGTTTTCTATTTTTGACATTTGTTTTTGATTTAAAATAAATACTAGCACAATTCTAAAAATGTTGGGATTCCTTGTGACCACTAGTTATAATATACCAGAGGCCCTCACCAATTTCCAACATTTTTGGAGCCTTTTAAAATATTTATATGATTTAAACAGCTCCAACTCAAATACATATGGGTTCATTCAAAAATCCAAAATGTTTAGCAAAAATGTGCATCACCTCTGGTTGTTGTTTACAACATTTTCCAAAGACCATGAACATTTTTGAAGAGCATTTTGGGTTTATTGAAATTCCATTTTTAATTTGAACCTATTTGAATTTGCTTTGGTGCTAGGGTTTGAAACATTCCCCATTTCAAATTCATTTGAAACTTAAACATGATGCACAAAGCAAGCCTAGATCATACCAGAACTAGGGATGTGACAATTGAGAGTTTGAGTCATCTGGATCAGTGTCAAAACTTGCATCGATGTAACCCTTTACGACGAACCTTTTGTCACCTCCATAATCGAGAAACATATCCTTATTCCACTAAGGAAAATTTTGACCAATGTCGAGTGATCTACTCCTAGATCACTATTGTACTCTCTTGTCAAACTCATGGTAGGGTATATAATAGGTCTGGTACACCGCATGGCATACTTTATAGAACCTATGGTTGAGGCATAGGGAATGACTTTCATTCTCTCTCTATCTTCTGCCGTGGTCGGGTTTTGAGTCTTACTCAACTTCACACCTTGTAACACAGGCAAGAACTCCTTCTTTGACTGTTCCATTTTGAACTACTTCAAAATCTTGTCAAGGTATGTACTCATTGAAAAAACTTATCAAGCGTCTTGATCTATCTCTATAGATCTTGATGCTCAATATGTAAGCAGCTTCACCGAGGTCTTTCTTTGAAAAACTCCTTTCAAACACTCCTTTATGCTTTGCAGAATAATTCGACATTATTTCTGATCAACAATATGTCATTCACATATACTTATCAGAAATGCTATAGTGCTCCCACTCACTTTCTTGTAAATACAGACTTCACCGCAAGTCTGTATAAAACTATGGCCCTGTTTGGTTCAACTTTTATCGACGGATTCCGATACCGCATAGCAGAATCTGAACCAAAGGACGAACCCAGCAGAATCCGATTCCAGAAATTCGCTGCCAAAATCTGAACCAAAAGCGGAAGCAGCTCAGGACGTGCTTTCCAAAATCTGATTCCGCTGTGGGACAAAATCTAAAAAGGATGTATCAGCTGGTTTGCCAAATGACCTGCATCTTTTTCACATCAGATTTTTCACAGCTATTATTCCACAGCAGATTTTTCACAGCTGCTTTTAGAAATCCACAGCCGAACCAAACATGGCCTATATGCTTTGATCAACTTATCAAAGCATATATTCCAACTCCGAGATGCTTGCACCAGTCTATAGATGGATCGCTGGAGCTTGCATATTTTGTTAGCACCTTTAGGATTGACAAAACCATCTGGTTGCATCATATACAACTCTTCTTTAATAAATCCATTAAGGAATGCAGTTTTGTTTATCCATTTGCCAGATTTCATAAAATGCGGCAATTGTTAACATGATTCGGACAGACTTAAGCATAGATACGAGTGAGAAACTCTCATCGTAGTCAACACCTTGAACTTGTCGAAAACCTTTTTGTGACAATTCTAGCTTTGTAGATAGTAACACTACTATCAGCGTCCGTCTTCCTCTTGAAGATCCATTTAATCTCAATGGCTCGCCGATCAATGGGCAAGTCAATCAAAGTCCATACTTTGTTCTCATACATGGATCTCATCTCAGATTTCATGGCCTTAAGCCATTTCGCGGAATCTGGGCTTATCATCGCTTCCTCATAGTTCGTAGGTTCGTCATGGTCAAGTAACATGACCTCTAGAACAGGATTATCGTACCACACTGGTGCGGATCTCACTCTGGTTTACCTACAAGGTTCGGTAGTAACTTGATCTGAAGTTACATGATCATCATCATTAGCTTCCTCACTAATTGGTGTAGGAGTCACAGGAACAGATTTCTGTGATGAACTACTTTCCAATAAGGGAGTAGGTACAGTTACCTCATCAAGTTCTACTTTCCTCCCACTCACTTCTTTCGAGAGAAACTTCTTCTCTAGAAAGAATCCATTCTTAGCAACGAATGTCTTGCCTTCGGATCTGTGATAGAAGGTGTACCCAACTGTCTCCTTTAGGTATCCTATGAAGACGCACTTCTCCGACTTGGGTTTGAGCTTTACCAAGATGAAACTTTTTCACATAAGCATCGCAACTCCAAACTTTAATAAACGACAACTTTGGTTTCTTACCAAACCATAGTTCATACTGTGTCGTCTCAACGGATTTCGATGGTGCCCTATTTAACGTGAATGCGGCTGTCTCTAATGCATAACCCCAAAACGATAGTGGTAAATCGGTAAGAGACATCATAGATCGCACCATATCTAATAAAGTACGGTTACGACGTTCGGATACACCATTACACTGTGGTGTTCCAGGTGGAGTGAGTAGTGAAACTATTTCACATTGTTTTAACTAAAGGCCAAACTCGTAACTCAAATATTCTCCTCTATGATCAGATCGTAGAAACTTTATTTTCTTGTTACGATGATTTTCCACTTCACTCTGAAATTATATGAACTTTTCAAATATTTCAGACTTTTGTTTCATCAAGTAGATATACTCATATCTGCTCAAATCATCTGTGAAGATTAGAAAATAATGATACCTGCCGTGAGCTTCAATATTCATCGGACCACATACATCAGTATGTATGATTTCCAACAAATCTGTTGCTCGCTCCATTGTTCCAGAGAACGGAGTCTTAGTCATCTTGCCCATGAGGCATGGTTCGCAAGCATCAATTGATTCATAATCAAGTGATTCCAAAAGCCCATCAGCATGGATTTTCTTCATGCGCTTTACACCAATATGACCTAAATGGCAGTGCCACAAATAAGTTGCACTATCATCATTAACTTTGCATCTTTTTGTCTTGAATATTATGAATATGTGTATCACTACGATCGAGATCCAACAAACCATTTTTGTTGGTGTGTATGAACATCGAAGGTTCTATTCATGTAAACAGAACAACAATTGTTCTCTAACTTAAATGAATAACCGTATTGCAATAAACATGATCAAATCATATTTATGCTCAACGTAAACACCAAATAACACTTATTTAGGTTCAACACTAATCCCAAAAGTATAGGGAGTGTGCGATGATGATCATATCAATCTTGGAACCAATTCCAACACACATCGTCACTTCACCCTTAACTAGTCTTTGTTCATTCTGTAACTCCTGTTTCGAGTTGCTAATTTTAGCAACCGAACAAGTATCAAATACTCAGGGGCTACTATAAACACTAGTAAGGCACACATCAATAACCTGTATATCAAATATACCCTTTGTTCACTTTGCCATCTTTCTTATCCACCAAATATTCAGGGAATTTCCGCTTCCAGTGATCATTTCCTTTGCAGTAGAAGCACTCAGTTTCAGGCTTTGGTCCAGCTTTGGGCTTCTTCACGGGAGTTACAACTTGCTTGTCATTCTACTTGAAGTTCCCTTTCTTTCCCTTTGCCCTTTTCTTGAAACTAGTGTTCTTGTCAATCATCAACACTTGATGCTCTTTCTTGATTTCTACCTTCGTCGATTTCAACATCACAAAGAGCTCGGGAATCGTTTTCGTCATCCCTTGCATACTATAGTTCATCACGAAGTTCTAGTAACTTGGTGATGGTGACTAGAGAACTCTGTCAATCACTATCTTATCTGTAAGATTAACTCCCACTTGATTCAAGTGATTGTAGTACCCAGACAATCTGAGCATATGCTCACTGCTTGAGCTATTCTCCTCCATCTTTTAGCTATAGAACTTGTTGGAGACTTCATATCTCTCAACTCGGGTATTTGCTTAACTTCAACTCCTAGAACATCTCATATGGTCCATGACGTTCAAAACGTCTTTGAAGTCCCGATTCTAAGCCGTTAAGAATGGTGCACTAAACTATCAAGTAGTCATCATATTGAGCTAGCCAAACGTTCATAACGTCTACATCTGCTCCTGCAATAGGTCTGTCACCTAGCGGTGCATCAAGGACATAATTCTTCTGTGCAGCAATGAGGTTAATCCCCAGATCACGGATCCAATCCGCATCATTGCTACTAACATTTTTAAACATAGTTTTCTCTAGGAATATATAAAAAATTAAACGGGGAGCAATATCGCGAGCAATTGATCTACAACATAGATATGCTAATACTACCATGACTAAGTTCATGATAAATTAAAGTTCAATTAATCATATTACTTAAGAACTCCCACTTAGATAGACATCCCTCTAATCCTCTAAGTGATCATGTGATCCAAATCAACTAAACCATGTCCGATCATCACGTGAGATGGAGTAGTTTCAATGGTGAACATCACTATGTTGATCATATCTACTATATGATTCACGCTCGACCTTTCGGTCTCCGTGTTCCGAGGCCATATCTGTTATATGCTAGGCTCGTCAAGTTTAACCTGAGTATTCCGCGTGTGCAACTATTTTGCACCCGTTGTATTTGAACGTAGAGCCTATCACACCCGATCATCACGTGGTGTCTCGGCACGAAGAACTTTCGCAACGGTGCATACTCAGGGAGAACACTTATACTTTGATAATTTAGTGAGGGATCAACTTATAATGCTACCGTCAATCAAAGCAAGATAAGATGCATAAAAGATAAACATCACATGCAATCAATATAAGTGATATGATATGGCCATCATCATCTTGTGCTTGTGATCTCCATCTCCGAAGCACCACCATGATCACCATCGTCACCGGCGCGACACCTTGATCTCCATCGTAGCATCGTTGTCGTTTCGCCAATCTTATGCTTCTACGACTATCGCTACCGCTTAGTGATAAAGTAAAGCATTACAGGGCGATTGCATTGCATACAATAAAGCGACAACCATATGGCTCCTGCCAGTTGCCGATAACTCGGTTAAAAAACATGATTATCTCATACAATAAAATTTAGCATCATGTCTTGACCATATCACATCACAACATGCCCTGCAAAAACAAGTTAGACGTCCTCTACTTTGTTGTTGCAAGTTTTACGTGGCTGCTACAGGCTTAGCAAGAACCGTTCTTACCTACGCATCAAAACCACAACGATAGTTTGTCAAGTTGGTGTTGTTTTAACCTTCGCAAGGACCGGGCGTAGCCACACTCGGTTCAACTAAAGTTGGAGAAACTGACACCCGCCAGCCACCTGTGTGCAAAGCACGTCGGTAGAACCAGTCTCGCGTAAGCGTACGCGTAATGTCGGTCCGGACCGCTACATCCAACAATACCGCCGAACCAAAGTGTGACATGCTGGTAAGCAGTATGACTTATATCGCCCACAACTCACTTGTGTTCTACTCGTGCATATTACATCAACGCATAAAACCTGGCTCTGATGCCACTGTTGGGGAACGTAGTAATTTCAACAATTTTCCTACGCACACGCAAGATCATGGTGATGCATAGCAACGAGAGGGGAGAGTGTTGTCCACATACCCTCATAGACCATAAGCGGAAGCGTTAGCACAACGCGGTTGATGTAGTCGTACGTCTTCACGATCCGACCGAGCAAGTACCGAATGCACGGCACCTCCGAGTTCAGCACAAGTTCAGCCCGATGACGTCCCTCTAACTCTGATCCAGCCAAGTGTTGAGGGAGAGTTTCGTCAGCACGACGGCGTGGTGACGATGTTGATGTTCTATCGACGCAGGGCTTCGCCTAAGCACCACTACAATATTATTAGGTGGACTATGGTGGAGGGGGGCACCGCACACGGCTAAGAGACGATCGACTTGATCAACTTCTGTGTCTAGAGGTGCCCCTCTGCCCCTGTATATAAAGGAGCAAGGGGGGAGGCGGCCGGCCTAGGAGGAGGGCGCGCCAAGGGGGGACTCCTACTCCCACCGGGAGTAGGACTCCTCCTTTCCTTGTTGGAGTAGGAGTGAAGGAAAGAGGAGGAGAGGGAGAAGGAAAAGGGGGCTGCACCCCTTGTCCAATTCGGACCAGAGGGGGGGGGGGCGCAGGCCTCCTTCCTTTTGGCCTATCTCCTCTATTCCTGTATAGCCCAATAAGGCCCATATACTCCCCGGCAAATTCCCGTAACTCTCCGGTACTCCGAAAAATACCCGAATCACTCGGAACCTTTCCGAAGTCCGAATATAGTCGTCCAATATATCGATCTTTACGTCTCGACCATTTCGAGACTCCTCGTCATGTCCCTGATCTCATCCGGGACTCCGAACTCCTTCGGTACATCAAAACATATAAACTCATAATATAACTGTCATCGTAGCGTTAAGCGTGCGGACCCTACGGGTTCGAGAACTATGTAGACATGACCGAGACACGTCTCCGGTCAATAACCAATAGCGGAACCTGGATGCTCATATTGGCTCCTACATATTCTACGAAGATCTTTACCGGTCAGACCGCATAACAACATACGTTGTTCCCTTTGTCATCGGTATGTTACTTGCCCAAGATTCGATTGTCGGTATCTCAATACCTAGTTCAATCTCATTACCGGCAAGTCTCTTTACTCGTTCCGTAATACCTCATCCCGCAACTAACTCATTAGTTGCAATGCTTGCAAGGCTTAAGTGATGTGTATTATCGAGTGGGCCCAGAGATACCTCTCCGACAATCGGAGTGACCAATCCTAATCTCAAAATACGCCAACCCAACAAGTACCTTCGGAGACACCTGTAGAGCACCTTTATAATCACCCAGTTACGTTGTGACGTTTGGAACATGTGTTCTTCCGGTAAACGGGAGTTGCATAATCTCATAGTCATAGGAACATGTGTAAGTCATGAAGAAAGCAATAGCAACATACTAAACGATCGAGTGCTAAGCTAACGGAATGGGTCAAGTCAATCACATCATTCTCCTAATGATGTGATCCCGTTAATCAAATGACAACTCATGTCTATGGTTAGGAAACATAACCATCTTTGATCAACGAGCTAGTCAAGTAGAGGCATACTAGTGACACTCTGTTTGTCTATGTATTCACACATGTATTATGTTTCCGGTTAATACAATTCTAGCATGAATAATAAACATTTATCATGATATAAGGAAATAAATAATAACTTTATTATTGCCTCTAGGGCATATTTCCTTCAGCTTTAGAGACTGCCGCATTCACTTTAAATAGGGCTCCGTCGAAATCCGTTGAGACGACACCGTATGAATTATGGTTTGGAAAGAAACCTAAGCTGTCATTTCTGAAAGTTTGGGGATGTGATGCTTATGTCAAGAAACTTCAACCTGAAAAGCTCGAACCCAAGTCAGAAAAAATGCGTCTTCATAGGATACCCTAAGGAAACTATTGGGTATACCTTCTACCTCAGATCCGAAGGCAAGATCTTTGTTGCCAAGAATGGATCCTTTCTAGAGAAAGAGTTTCTCTCGAAAGAAGTAAGTGGGAGGAAAGTAGAACTTGATGAAGTACTGCCTCTTGAACCGGAAAGTAGCACAACTCAAGAAAATGTTTCTGTGGTACCTGCACCGACTAGAGAGGAAGTTAATGATGATAATCAAGGAACTTCGGATCAAGTTACTACTAAACTTCGTAGGTCCACAAGGACACGTTCCACACCAGAATGGTATGGCAACCCTGTCCTAGAAATAATGTTGTTAGAAAACGGTGAACCTTCGAACTATGAAGAAGCGATGGCGGGCCCAGATTCCAGCAAATGGCTTGAAGCCATGAAATCCGAGATAGGATCCATGTATGAAAACAAAGTATGGACTTTGATAGACTTGCCCGATGATCGGCGAGCCATAGAAAATAAATGGATCTTTAAGAAGAAGACGGACGCAGATGGCAATGTGACCATCTATAAAGCTCGGCTTGTCGCTAAGGGTTATCGACAAGTTCAAGGGATTGACTACGATGAGACCTTCTCACCCGTAGCGAAGCTGAAGTCTGTCTGAATCATGTTAGCAATTGCCGCAATCTATGATTATGAGATATGGCAAATGGACGTCAAAACGGCATTCCTTAATGGTTTCCTTAAGGAAGAATTGTATATGATGCAGCCAGAAGGTTTTGTCGATCCTAAGAATGCTGACAAGGTATGCAAGCTCCAGCGCTCAATCTATGGGCTGGTGCAAGCATCTCGGAGTTGGAACATTTGCTTTGATGAGATGATCAAAGCGTTTGGGTTTACGTAGATTGATGGAGAAGCCTGTGTTTACAAGAAAGTGAGTGGGAGCTCTGTAGCATTTCTCATATTATATGTGGATGACATACTATTGATGGGAAATGATATAGAACTCTTGGAAAGCATAAAGGCCTACTTGAATAAGTGTTTTTCAATGAAGGAGCTTGGAGAAGCTGCTTATATATTAGGCATCAAGATCTATAGAGATAGATTGAGACGCCTCATTGGTCTTTCACAAAGCACGTACCTTGACAAGATATTGAAGAAGTTCAATATGGATCAGTCCAAGAAGGGGTTCTTGTCTGTATTGCAAGGTGTGAGATTGAGCACAGCTCAATTCCCGACCACGGCAGAAGATAGAGAAAATATGAGTGTCATCCCCTATGCCTCGACCATAGGGTCTATTATGTATGCCATGCTGTGTACCAGACCTGATGTAAACCTTGCCGTAAGTTCGGTAGGAAGGTACCAAAGTAATCCCGGCATGGAACACTGGACAACGGTCAAGAATATCCTGAAGTACTTGAAAAGGACTAACGATATGTTTCTCGTTTATGGAGGTGACGAAGAGCTCGTCGTAAAGGGTTACGTGATACGTCCATTTTGCATCATGCTTTTATATTGATATTTATTGCATTATGGGTTGTTATTACACATTATGTCACAATACTTATGCATATTCTCTCTTATTTTATAAGGTTTGCATAAAGAGGGAGAATGCCGGCAGCTGGGATTCTGGGCTGGAAAAGGAGCAAATATTAGAGACCTATTCTGCACAGCTCCAAAAGTCTTGAAACTTCACAGAAGACGTTTTCAGAATATATAAAAAATACTCAGCGGAAGAAGTTCACCAAGGGGTCCACACCCTGCCCACGAGGGTGGGGGGCGCGCCCTACCCCCTGGGCGCGCCCCCTACCTCGTGGGCCCCCTGGTGGCCCCCCGGTGGCCATCTTCTGCTATATGAAGTCTTTCGATGAGAAAAAAAATCACAAGCCATCTTCTCGGACGAAACTCCGCCGCCACGAGGCGGAACCTTGGCGGAACCAATCTAGGGCTCTGGCGGAGCTGTTCTGTCGGGGAAACTTCCCTCTGGGAGGGGGAAATCATCGACATCCTCATCACCAACGCTCCTCTCATCGGGAGAGGGCAATCTCCATCAACATCTTCATCAGCACCATCTCCTCTCAAAACCCTAGTTCATCTCTTGTATCCAATTCTTATCTCCAAGTCCGGGATTGATGCTAGTAGGTTGCTAGTAGTTTTAATTACTCCTTGTAGTTGATGCTAGTTGGTTTATTTGGTGGAAGATCATATGTTCAGATCCTATATGCATATTAATACCCCTCTGATTATGAACATTAATATGCTTTGTGAGTAATTACGTTTGTTCCTGAGGACATGGGAGAAGTCTTGCTATTAGTAGTCATGTGAATTTGGTATTCGTTCGATATTTTGATGAGATGTATGTTGTCTCTCCTCTAGTGGTGTTATGTGAACGTCGACTACATGACACTTCACCATTATTTGGGCCTATAGGAAGGCATTGGGAAGTAATAAGTAGATGATGGGTTGCTAGAGTGACAGAAGCTTAAACCCTAGTTTATGTGTTGCTTCATAAGGGGCTGATTTGGATCCATATGTTTCATGCTATGGTTAGGTTTACCTTAATACTTTTGTTGTAGTTGTGGATGCTTGCAATAGAGGTTAATCATAAGTGGGATGCTTGTCCAAGTAAGGACATTACCCAAGCACCGGTCCACCCACATACCAAATTATCAAAGTACCGAACGCGAATCATATGAGCGTGATGAAAACTAGCTTGACGATATTCCCATGTGTCCTCGGGAGCGCTGTATATCTTATAAGAGTTTGTCCAGGCTTGTCCTTTGCTACAAAAAGGATTGGGCCACCTTGCTGCACCTTATTTACTTTTATTACTTGTTGCTCGTTACAAATTATCTTATCACAAAACTATCTGTTACCAGTATCACTTATTTCAGTACTTGCAGAGAACACCTTGCTGGAAATCGCTTATCATTTCCTTCTGCTCCTCGTTGGGTTCGACACTCTTACTTATCGAAAGGACTACGATAGATCCCATATACTTGTAGGTCATGAAGACTCTTTTCTGGCGCCGTTGCCGGGGAGTGAAGCACATTTGGTAGGTGGAATTTGGTAAGGAAAAATTTATATAGTGTGCTGAAATTTACTGTCACTTGTTACTATGGAAAGTAATCCTCTGAGGGGTTTGTTCGGGGTATCTTCACCCCGACCAATAGAGCAAAGAGTTGCTCCTCAACCTACTGAACCTACTGAAAATGAAAATGTCTGCTTTGAAATTCCTTCGGGTATGATAGAAAAACAGCTAGCTAATCCTTTTGTAGGAGATGGAACAAAGCATCCTGATGAGCATCTAATATATGTGGATGAAGTTTGTGGATTATTTAAGCTTGCAGGTGTACCCGGAGATGTTGTTAAGAAGAAGTTCTTCCCTTTATCTTTGAAGGGAGATGCATCGACATAGTATAGGCTATGTGATGAAATGGGGTCATGGAACTACCAACGATTGAAATTGGAATTTCATCAGAAGTTTTATCCTATGCATCTTGTTCATCGTGATCGCAATTATGAATATAATTTTTGGCCTCGTGAAGGAGAAAGCATCGCTCAAGCTTGGGGGAGGCTTAAATCAATGTTACATTCATGCCCCAATCATGAGCTCTCAAGAGAAATGATTATTCAAAAAATTTATGCTCGGCTTTCTGATAGCAATCGCACCATGCTTGATACTTCTTGTGCTGGCTCTTTTATGATGAAGACTATTGAATTCAAATGGGATTTATTGGAAAGAATTAAACGCAAATCTGAAGATTGGGACCTCGACAAAGGTAAGGAGTCGGGTATGACACCTAGGTTTGATTGTGTTAAATCTTTTATGGATACCGATGTTTTCCGTAAATTTAGCACTAAATATGGACTTGACTCTGAGATAGTAGCTTATTTATGTGAATCTTTTGCTACTTATGTTGATCTCCCCAAGGAGAAGTGGTTTAAATATCACCCTCCCATAGAAGTAAAAGTAGTTGCACCTATTAAAGTTGAAGAAAAGACTATCACTTATAATGATCCTATTGTTCCTACTTCCTATGTTGAGAAACCACCTTTCCCTGTCAGGATAAAGGATCATGCTAAAGCTTCAATTGTGGTTCGTAGAAGCAATATTAAAACTTATGCACCTCCTGAGCAAATTAAAGTTGATACCTAATACTGCTATTGTTAAAGATCTCTTGTCTGATAATATTGATGGGCATGTTATTTATTTCTGTGATGAAACTGCTAGAATTGCTAAACCTTGTGCTAAAGATAAACCTAGACCTGTGGTAGGCATGCATGTTATTTCTGTTAAAATAGGAGATCATTGTTATCATGGCTTATGTGATATGGGTGCCAGTGCTAGTGCAATACCTATTAGCCTATATAGATAAATCATGCATGATATTGCACCTGTTGAGTTAGAAGATATTGATGTCACAATTAAACTTGCCAATAGAGATACTATTTCACCAATGGGAATTGTTAGAGATGTTGAAGTCTTGTGTGGGAAAACTAAATATCCTGCTGATTTTCTTGTTCTTGGTTCCCCATAAGATAGCTTTTGTCCCATTATATTTGGTAGACCCTTCTTGAACACTGTTAATGCTACCATAGATTGCAAAAGGGATGTTGTTACTATCAGTTTAGATGATATGTCTCATGAATTTAATTTCTCTAAATTTAGTAGACAACACCGTGAAGAAGAATTACCTAGTAAGGATGAAATTATTGGTCTTGCTTCTATTGCCGTACCTCCTAGTGATCCTTTAGAACAATATTTGCTAGACCATGAAAATGATATGTTTATGAATGAAAGAAGGGAAATAGATGAAGTATTCTTTAAACAGGAACTTATTCTGAAACACAATTTGCCTGTTGAAATCCTAGGGGATCCTCCTCCACCCAAGGGTGATCCCGTGTTTGAGCTTAAACCGTTGCCTGATACTCTTAAAGATGCTTATCTTGATGAGAAAAAGATATATCCTGTTATTATTAGTGCTAACCTTTCAGAGCATGAGGAAGAGAGATTATTGAAAACTCTGAAGAAGCACCGTGCTGCTATTGGGAATACTCTTGATGATCTTAAGGGCATTAGTCCCACTCTATGTCAACATAAAATAAATTTGGAAGAAGATGCTAAACCAGTTCGTGATCATCAATGACGGCTGAATCCTAAAATGAAAGAAGTGGTAAGAAAGGAAATACTAAAGCTCCTTGAGGCAGGTATAATCTATCCCGTTGCTGATAGTCAGTGGGTAAGTCCTGTCCATTGTGTCCCTAAGAAGGGAGGTATTACTGTCGTTCCTAATGATAAAGATGAATTGATTCCTCAAAGAATTATTACAGGTTATACGATGGTAACTGATTTTCGCAAATTAAATAAGGCCACTAAAAAGGATCATTACCCTTTACCTTTTATCGATCAAATGCTAGAAAGATTATCCAAACATACACATTTTTGCTTTCTAGATGGTTATTCTGGTTTCTCTCAAATACCCGTGTCAGCCAAGGATCAATCAAAGACTACTTTTACTTGCCCTTTTGGTACTTTTGCTTATAGACGTATGCCTTTTGGTTTATGTAATGCACCTGCTACCTTTCAAAGATGCATGATGGCTATATTCTCTGACTTTTGTGAAAAGATTTGTGAGGTTTTCATGGATGATTTCCCCGTCTATGGATCTTCTTTTGATGATTGCTTGAGGAACCTTGATCGAGTTTTGCAGAGATGTGAAGAAACTAATCTTGTCTTGAATTGGGAAAAGTGCCACCTTATGGTTAATGAAGGTATTTTCTTGGGGCATAAAGTTTCTGAAAGAGGTATTGAGGTTGATAAAGCCAAGGTTGATGCTATTGAGAAGATGCCA
Source organism: Triticum urartu (assembly GCF_056163025.1). NCBI lineage: Eukaryota > Viridiplantae > Streptophyta > Magnoliopsida > Poales > Poaceae > Triticum > Triticum urartu. The sequence goes on along the minus strand of NC_141874.1, from coordinate 125,472,193 downwards.
TGTCCCAAGGACATCAAAGGTATAAGAAGTTTCCTTGGTCACGCCGGATTTTATAGGAGGTTCATTAAGGACTTCTCAAGAATTTCTCGGCCTCTGACTAATTTATTACAAAAAGATATACCATTTGTCTTTGATGATGATTGTGTAGAAGCATTTGAAATACTTAAGAAAGCATTGATCTCTACACCTATTGTTCAGCCACCTGATTGGAATTTATCCTTTGAAATTATGTGTGATGCTAGTGATTATGCTGTAGGTGCTGTTCTAGGGCAAAGAGTTGATAAGAAATTAAACGTTATTCAATATTCTAGTAAAACCCTAGACAATGCCCAAAGAAATTATGCTACTACTGAAGAAGAATTTTTAGAAGTTGTATTTGCTTGTGATATGTTCATACCTTATATTGTTGATTCTAAAGTAACTATTCATACTGATCATGCTGCTATTAAATATCTTATGGAAAAGAAAGATGCTAAACCTAGACTTATTAGATGGGTTCTCTTGCTACAAGAATCTGACTTACATATTATTGATAGAAAGGGAGCTAAGAACCCCGTTGCAGACAACTTGTCTAGGTTAGAAAATGTGCTTGATGACCCACTACCTATTGATGATAGCTTTCCTGATGAGAAACTAATGTTATAAATGCTTCTCATACTGCTCCTTGGTATGCTAATTATGCTAATTACATTGTTGCTAAGTTCATACCACCTAGTTTCACATATCAACAAAAGAAAAAGTTCTTCTATGATTTGAGGCATTACTTTTGGGATGACCCACATCTTTATAAAGAAGGAGTCGATGGTGTTATTAGATGTTGTGTACCTGAGCATGAACAGGAACAGATCCTACGCAAGTGTCACTCCGAAGCTTATGGAGGACACCATGCTGGAGATAGAACTGCACATAAGGTATTGCAATCTGGTTTTTATTGGCCTACTCTCTTCAAAGATGCCCGTAAGTTTGTCTTATCTTGTGACTGGTAAATTGCACGTGCGATGCACGTTACAATTCTTAAGTAAATAAGAAGCTGACATGAACGCAAAAATGAGAACTTCCACATAATGAACATTTTCTCTTGTTCGGTATGAGACGAACAATCAAATTTATTTAATACTTGTATTACAAATAATATTTTATCATTCACTCATATTTGTAATCAAGTTGGGGTAAGTGTGAGTCTATATTCCTTTTGTGATGTAGGGGCAATGAACACTTTTTTTTGAAAAGTTGTTACACGTCCAAGGATTCGATTGATGGATAATTTGGTCCATAGACAAACTGTCAAATCCATGGTAGTTGATATCATTTTATTAATCTCATATTTTCGTAATCTATGTATGCTAATATTCGCATGAAAACAAATCGAAATGATTAAATAGTCATGTTTTCAGTTTGACAACAACAAAATGTCATGTCTCTTTCTTTTTTGAACACCCAAAATGTCATGTCTCTACAACAAACATATTAGTTATTTTTCTTTGAGGGAGCTATCGTAGGAGTAGTTTAATTACAAAGCTATTATTGTAGGTAATTTCGCCATGTACATTGGTTGTACCGTAGGCCATAATGTCTCCATTCACACAAGATCTTGGGAGGTGTATGACCATGTCAGTCTCTCAGCTCACAAGCCCAATGCACAGGTACTACTAATCGCAGATAGTGGAACTTTATTGTTGACGTGATGTACCTCTCCAGAAGTGTCCAGCGGCTTCAAGAGAGAAGTTCGCAGGCGGGAAGGCATGGTGGCGAATCCAATGATTTTCAACCGTCCGATCTATTGAGTAGCGCGTTGTGATGAGTGGTGGATAGCAATCCTAACTTGCAAATGAACGTCTAGGATCTATCCAGTGGGAATTTGGTGGGATGCTGCAGTGGCACTTCCAAGTTCAAAAAAATGTGTAATATATAGTGGTATAGATGATGAATGTCAAAGAATTGGTAATATTAGTAGACGTCAAGAAATGCATATGAAGTATTCACTCGTTATTGAACCGTTTGATGTTTGGGGCTTTGACTATATGGGACCCTTTCCTTCCTCTAATGGATATACACATATTTTAGTTGCTGTTGATTACGTTACTAAGTGGGTAGAAGCTATTCCAACTAGTAGTGCTGATCATAACACTTCTATTAAAATGCTTAAAGAAGTTATTTTTCCAAGATTTGGAGTCCCTAGATATTTAATGACTGATGGTGGTTCACATTTTATTCATGGTGCTTTCCGTAAAATGCTTGCTAAGTATGATGTTAATCATAGAATTGCATCCCCTTATCACCTCAGTCTAGTGGTCAAGTAGAATTGAGTAATAGAGAGATCAAATTAATTTTGCAAAAGACTGTTAATAGATCTAGAAAGAATTGGTCCAAGAAACTTGATGATGCATTATGGGCCTATAGAAGTGCATATAAAAATCCTATGGGTATGTCTCCGTATAAAATGGTTCATGGAAAAGCATTGTTGGGGAATGTAGCAGAAATTCAAAATTTTCCTACGTGTCACCAAGATCTATCTATGGAGAAACCAGCAACGAGGGGAAGGAGAGTGCATCTACATACCCTTGTAGATCGCTATGCGGAAGCGTTCAAGAGAACGGGTTGAAGGAGTCGTACTCGTCGTGATCCAAATCACCGGAGATCCTAGTGCCGAACGGACGGCACCTCCGCGTTCAACACACGTACAGCCCGGTGACGTCTCCCATGCCTTGATCTAGCAAGGAGAGAGGGAGAGGTTGAGGAAGACTCCATCCAGCAGCAGCACAACGGCGTGGTGGTGGTGGAGGAGCATGGTGATCCAGCAGGGCTTCGCCAAGCACCGCGAGATACGAGGAGAAAGAGAGGTAGGGCTGCGCCAGGGAGAGGTCAGAAACTCATTTATTGGCAGCCCCAAAGACCTCAACTATATATAGGGGAGAGGGAGGGGGCTGCGCCCCACCTAGGGTTCCACCCTAGGGGCGGCGGCCAGCCCAGATCCCATCTGGGTGGCGGCTAGGGGAGGGGGAGAGGGAGGCGCACCAGGCATGGGCCCTAAGGCCCATCTGCCCTTAGGGTTTGCCCCCTCCTCCCCTTAGGCGCCTTGGGCCCTTGTGGGGGGTGCACCAGCCCACCTGGGGCTGGTCCCCTCCCACACTTGGCCCATGCAGCCCTCCGGGGCTTGTGGCCCCACTTGGTGGACCCCCGGGACCCTCCCCGTGGTCCCGGTACGTTACCGATAAACCCCGAAACTTTTCCGGTGACCAAAATAGGACTTCCCATATATAAATATTTACCTCCGGACCATTCCGGAACTCCTCGTGACGTCCGGGATCTCATCCGGGACTCCGAAGAACATTCGGTAACCACATATATCTATTCCCTATAACCCTAGCATCATCGAACCTTAAGTGTGTAGACCCTACGGGTTCGGGAACCATGCAGACATGACCGAGACGTTCTCCGGTCAATAACCAACAGCGGGATCTGGATACCCATGTTGGTTCCCACATGTTCCACGATGATCTCATCAGATGAACCACGACGTCGAGGATTCGATCAATCCCGTATACAATTCCCTTTGTCTATTGGTATTGTACTTGCCCGAGATTCGATCGTCGGTATCCTGATACCTTGTTCAATCTCGTTACCGGCAAGTCTCTTTACTCGTTCCGTAACACATCATCCCGTGATCAACTCTTTGGAAATACAAGTTTCTCATAAACTTTGTATACACCCAAAATCTTTGATCATCTCATCAAAGCACACATTCCAACTCCGAGATGCTTACTCCAGTCCTTAGAAGGATTGCTGGAGCTTTGCATACTTGTTAGCATCTTTCAGGATTGACAAAACCTTCCGGTTGTATCACATACAACCTTTCCTCAAAAAATCGTCGAGGAAACAATGTTTGACATCCTATCTGCAAGATTTCATAAATAATGCAGTAATCGCTAATATAATTCCAACAGACTCTTAGCATCGCTACGAGTGAGAAAGTCTCATCATAGTCAACTCCTTGAACTTGTCAGAAAAAATCTTAACGACAAGTCGAGCTTTCTTAATGGTGATACTTACCATCATTGTCCGTCTTCCTTTTAAAATCCATCTGTACTCAATAGCCTTACGACCATCGAGCCGTTCTGCCAAAGTCTACACTTTGTTTTCATACATGGATCCTCTCTCGGATTTTATGGCCTCGAGCCATTTATCGGAATCCGAGCCCACCATCGCTTGTCCATAGCTTGTAGGTTCATTGTTGTCTAGCAACATGACTTCCAAGACAGGATTACATACCACTCTGAAGTAGTATGCATCCTTGTCATCCCACGAGGTTTGGTAGTGACTTGATCTGAAGTTTCATGATCACTATCATAAGCTTCAATTGGTGTAGGTGCCACAAGAACAACTTCCTGTGCCCTACCACACACTAGTTGAAGAGACGGTTCAATAACCTCATCAAGTCTCCACCATCCTCCCACTCAATTCCTTCGAGAGAAACTTTTCCTCGAGAAAGGACCCGATTCTAGAAACAATCCCTTATTGCTTTCGGATCTGAGACAGGAGGTATACCCAACTGTTTTGGGTGTCCTATGAAGATGCATTTATCCGCTTTGGGTTCGAGCTTATCAGCCTGAAACTTTCACATAAGCGTCGCAGCCCCAAACTTTTAAGAAATGACAGCTTAGGTTTCTCTAAACCATAGTTCATATGGTGTCATCTCATCGGAATTACGTGGTGCCCTATTTAAAGTAAAGTGGTTGTCTCTAATGCCTAACCCATAAACTATCATGGTAATTCGATAAGAGACATCATGGTATGCATCATATCCAATAGGGTGCAGTTATGATGTTCGGACATACCATCACACTATGGTGTTCCAGGCTGTATTAGTTGTGAAACAATTTCCACAATGTCTTAATTCTGTGCCAAATTCGTAATTCAGATATTCATCTCTATGATCATATCATAGATCTTTTATCCTCTTGTCACGACGATCTTTCAACTTCACCCTGAAATTACTTGAACCTTTCAATAATTCAGACTCATGATTCATCAAGTAAATATACTCAACATTTACTCAAATCATCTGTGAAGAAAGAACATAACGATATCCACTACATGCCTCGGCACTCATTGGACTGCACACATCAAAATGTATTACTTCCAACAAGTTGCTTTCTAGCTCCATTTTACTGAAAACAAGGGTTTCAGTCATCTTGCCCATGTGGTATGATTTGCATGTCTCAAGTGATTCAAAATCAAGTGAGTCCAAACGGTCCATTTGCATGGAGTTTCTTCATGCATATACACCAATAGACATGGTTTGCATGTCTCAAACTTTTCAAAAATGAGTGAGCCCAAAGATCCATCAACATGGAGCTTCTTCATGCGTTTTATACCGATATGACTTACGTGGCAGTGCCACAAGTAGGTGGTACTATCATTACTATCTTATATCTTTTGGCATGAACATGTGTATCACTACGATCGAGATTCAATAAACCATTCATTTTAGGTGCAAGACCATTGAAGGTATCATTCAAATAAACAGAGTAACCATTATTCTCCTTAAATGAATAACCGTATTGCGATAGACATAATCCAATCATGTCTATGCTCAACGCAAACACCAATCTTGATGGTAGAGGGAGCGTATGATATTTGATCAACCTTGGAAATACTTCCAAGACATATCGTCATCTCACCTTTTAGCTAGTCTCCGTTTATTCCGTAGCTTTTATTTCGAGTTACTAACACTTAGTAACCGAACCGGTATCTAATACCCTGGTGCTACTAGGAGTACTAGTAAAGTACACATTAACACAATGTATATCCAATATACTTCTATCGACCTTGCCAGCCTTCTCATCTACCAAGTATCTAGGGTAATTCTGCTCCAGTGGCTGTTCCCCTTATTACAGAAGCACTTAGTCTCGGGTTTGGGTTCAACCTTGGGTTTCTTCACTAGAGCAGCAGCTGAATTGCCGTTTCATGAAGTATCCCTTTTTTCCCTTGCCCTTCTTGAAACTAGTGGTTTCACCAACCATCAACAATTGATGCTCCTTCTTGATTTCTACTTTTGTGGTGTCAAACATCGTGAATACCTCAAGGATCATCATATATGTCCCTGATATATTATAGTTCATCACGAAGCTCTAGCAGCTTGGTGGTAATGACTTCGGAGAAACATCACTATCTCATCTGGAAGATCAACTCCCACTCGATTCAAATGATTGTTGTACTCAGACAATCTGAGCACAAGCTCAACAATTGAGCTTTTCTCCTTAGTTTGCAGGCTAAGAAAATCGTCGGAGGTCTCATACCTCTTGACGTGGGCACGAGCCTGAAATCCCAATTTCAGCCCTCGAAACATCTCACATGTTTCGCGACGTTTCAAAAACGTCTTCGGTGCCTCAACTCTAAACCGTTTAACTGAACTATCACGTAGTTATAAAAAATGTGTATGTCAGATGTTCGCAACATCCACAGATGACGTTCGAGGTTCAGCACACTGAGCGGTGCATTAAGGACATAAGCCTTCTATGAAGCAATGAGGAAAATCCTCAGTTTACGGACCTAGTCCGCATAATTGCTACTATCAACTTTCAACTAAATTTTCTCTAGGAACATATCTAAACAGTAGAACTAAAGCGCGAGCCACGACATAATTTGCGAAGACCTTTTGACTATGTTCAGGATAATTAAGTTCATCTTATGAACTCCCACTCAGATAGACATCCCTCTAGTCATCTAAGTGATTACATGATCCGAGTCAACTAGGCCGTGTCCGATCATCACGTGAGACGGACTAGTCATCATCGATGAACATCTTCATGTTGATCGTATCTACCATACGACTCATGCTCGACCTTTCGGTCTCTTGTGTTCTGAGGCCATGTCTGTACATGCTAGGCTCGTCAAGTCAACCTAAGTGTTTCGCGTGTGTAAATCTGTCTTACACCCGTTGTATGTGAACGTTAGAATCTATCACGTGGTGCTTCGAAACAACAAACTGTCGCAACGGTGCACAGTTAGGGGGAACACTTTCTTGAAATTATTATGAGGGATCATCTTATTTACTACCATCGTTCTAAGTAAACAAGATGCAAAAACATGATAAACATCACATGCAATCAAAATAGTGACATTATATGGCCATCATCACTTTGCTCCTTTTGATCTCCATCTTCGGGGCTCCATGATCATCATCGTCACCGGCATGACACCATGATCTCCATCATCGTGTCTTCATGAAGTTGTCTCGCCAACTATTACTTCTACCTCTATGGATACCGGTTAGCAATAAAGTAAAGTAATTACATGACGTTTATGTTGACACGCAGGTCATAAATAAATTAAGACAACTCCTATGGCTCCTGCCGGTTGTCATACTCATCGACATGCAAGTCGTGATTCCTATTACAAGAACATGACCAATCTCATACATCACATATCATTCATCACATTCTTCTTGGCCATATCACATCACATAGCATACCCTGCAAAAACAAGTTAGACGTCCTCTAATTGTTGTTTGCATGTTTTACGTGGCTGCTATGGGTTTCTAGCAAGAACGTTTCTTACCTACGCAAAACCACAACGTGATATGCCAATTGCTATTTACCCTTCATAAGGACCCTTTTCATCGAATCCGCTCCGATTAAAGTGGGAGAGACAGACACCCGCTAGCCACCTTATGCAACTAGTGCATGTCAGTCGGTGGAACCAGTCTCACGTAAGAGTACGTGTAAGGTCGGTCCGGGCCGCTTCATCCCACAATACCGTCGAAACAAGATTGGACTAGTAACGGCAAGCATATTGAACAAAATCAACGCCCACAACTACTTTGTGTTCTACTCGTGCATAGAATCTACGCAATAGACCTAGCTCATGATGCCACTATTGGGGAACGTAGCAGAAATTCAAAATTTTCCTACGTGTCACCAAGATCTATCTATGGAGAAACCAGCAACGAGGGGAAGGAGAGTGCATCTACTTACCCTTGTAGATCGCTATGTGGAAGCGTTCAAGAGAACGGGTTGAAGGAGTCGTACTCGTCGTGATCCAAATCACCGGAGATCCTAGTGCCGAACGGACGGCACCTCCGCGTTCAACACACGTATAGCCCGGTGACGTCTCCCATGCCTTGATCCAGCAAGGAGAGAGGGAGAGGTTGAGGAAGACTCCATCCAGCAGCAGCACAACGGCGTGGTGGTGGTGGTGGAGGAGCATGGTGATCCAGCAGGGCTTCGCCAAGCACCGCGAGATACGAGGAGAAAGAGAGGTAGGGCTGTGCCAGGGAGAGGTCAGAAACTCGTTTATTGGCAGCCCCAAAGACCTCAACTCTATATAGGGGAGAGGGAGGGGGCTGCGCCCCACCTAGGGTTCCACCCTAGGGGCGGCGGCCAGCCCAGATCCCATCTGGGTGGCGGCTAGGGGAGGGGGAGAGGGAGGCGCACCAGGCATGGGCCCTAAGGCCCATCTGCCCTTAGGGTTTGCCCCCCTCCTCCCCTTAGGCGCCTTGGGCCCTTGTGGGGGGGGGGGCGCACCAGCCCACCTGGGGCTGGTCCCCTCCAACACTTGGCCCATGCAGCCCTCCGGGGCTTGTGGCCCCACTTGGTGGACCCCCGGGACACTCCCGGTGGTCCCGGTACGTTACCGATAAACCCCGAAACTTTTCCGGTGACCAAAATAGGACTTCCCATATATAAATCTTTACCTCCGGACCATTCCGGAACTCCTCGTGACGTCCGGGATCTCATCCGGGACTCCGAACAACATTCGGTAACCACGTATATCTATTCCCTATAACCCTAGCGTCATCGAACCTTAAGTGTGTAGACCCTACGGGTTCCGGAACCATGCAGACATGACCGAGACGTTCTCCGGTCAATAACCAACAGCGGGATCTGGATACCCATGTTGGTTCCCACATGTTCCACGATGATCTCATCGGATGAACCATGATGTCGAGGATTCGATCAATCCCATATACAATTCCCTTTGTCTATCGGTATTGTACTTGCCCGAGATTCGATCGTCGGTATCCCGATACCTTGTTCAATCTCGTTACCGGCAAGTCTCTTTACTCGTTCCGTAACACATCATCCCGTGATCAATTCCTTGATCACATTGTGCACATTATGATGATGTCCTACCGAGTGGGCCCAGAGATACCTCTCCGTCACACGGAGTGACAAATCCCAGTCTCGATTCGTGCCAACCCAACAGACACTTTCGGAGATACCTGTAGTGTACCTTTATAGCCACCCAGTTACGTTGTGACATTTGGCACACCCAAAGTATTCCTACGGTATCCGGGAGTTGCACAATCTCATGGTCTAAGGAAATGATACTTGACATTAGAAAAGCTTTAGCATACGAACTACACGATCTTTGTGCTAGGCTTAGGATTGGGTCTTGTCCATCACATCATTCTCCCAATGATGTGATCCCGTTATCAACGACATCCAATGTCCATGGTCAGGAAACCGTAACCATCTATTGATCAACGAGCTAGTCAACTAGAGGCTTACTAGGGACATGGTGTTGTCTATGTATCCACACATGTATCTGAGTTTCCTATCAATACAATTCGAGCATGGATAATAAGCGATTATCATGAACAAGGAAATATAATAATAACCAATTTATTATTGCCTCTAGGGCATATTTCCAACAAGCATGTCACTTACCTCTCGAACTAGAACACAAGGCATATTGGGATATTAAAGAGCTGAACTATGATTTTAAACTTGCCGGTGAGAAGAGGTTATTTGATATTAGCTCACTCGATGAATGGAGAACCCAAGCCTACGAAAATGCCAAGTTGTTTAAAGAAAAAGTTAAAACATGGCATGATAAAAGGATACAAAAGCGTGAGTTTAATGTAGGTGATTATGTATTGCTATACAACTCTCGTTTAAGATTTTTTGCAGGAAAACTTCTCTCTAAATGGGAAGGTCCTTACGTTATCAAGGAGGACTATCGTTCAGGTGCCATAAAAATCAACAACTTCGAAGGCACAAATCCAAAGGTGGTGAACGGTCAAAGAATCAAACATTATATCTCAGGTAATTCCATAAATGTTGAAACCAATGTTATTGAAACCGTAACCCCGGAGGGATACATAAGGGACACTTTCCGGAACGTTTCAGACTCCGAAAAGGAATAGGTATGTGGTACGGTAAGTAAACCGACTCCAAAACAGTTTTTAAGGCAATATTTCTCCGTTTTGGAATATTTAGAAAAATAGAAAAATAAGAAGCAGTCCGGGAAGGACACGAGGGTGGAGGGCGCGCCCTACCCTACTGGGCGCGCCCCCTACCTCGTGGGCACCTCGTGTGCTCTCCGGACTCCGTTTTCTTGCACATTACGTATTTTGGTCGGTAAAAATTCATTATATAATCTCCAGGAGGTTTTGACCACCGTATCACGCAAAAATCTCTTGTTCTTGTTTGGAGCTGTTTTCTGCCAGGGTTGTTGTAACACCCCGGATATAACTTTCCCAATTTGTACTCTGACTCTTCCCGTTTCCGGCGTTAAGTTATTTTATTTTCTCGGGTTTGGGTCTTGGTCTCCGTGTGTTGTTATCATTGTCATGCATCTCATATCATGTCATCATGTGCATTGCATTTGCATACATGTTCATCTCATGCATTCGAGCATTTTCCCCGTTGTCCGTTTTGCATTCCGGCGCTTCGTTCTCCTCCGATGGTCATTTCTAGCTTTCTTTCGTGTGTGGGGATTAAACATTTCCGGATTGGACCGAGACTTTCCAAGCGGCCTTGGTTTACTACCGGTAGACCGTCTGTCAAGTTTTGTATCATTTGGACTTCGTTTGATACTCCAACGGTTAACCGAGGGACCGAAAAGGCCTCATGTGTGTTGCAGCCCAACACCCCTCCAATTTGGCCCAAAACCCACCTAACTCTGCTCTATCACCTAGATCGTTCGATCACGATCGCGTGGCCGAAAACCGCACCTCGTTTGGACTCTCCTAGCTCCCTCTATGCCTATATATACATCCCCTCCCGAAAATCCGGATCCCCCTCGTCTGAAACCCTAAAAATCCCCTCGCCGCCGCCGCCGGACAAAAATCCCACCGACGGACGTGTCCGCCCCGCTCCCCCCGGCCTGTCTCCGCCCGCCACGTGGCACCCGGCCACCGCCGCCGCCGCGGCCCGCACGGGCCTGAGGCCGGCCCTCCCGCGCCGCCTCCCGGGCCGCCGCTCCCGCGCCCGCCGCCGCCTTCTCCTCCCGAGCCGGCGACCCGGTCCGCCGCCTCCGCCGCGGTCCCGCCCGACCGGACCTCGCCGCCGTTCCTCGTCGGCGTCGACGGCCTCCACCGCCGCCCTGCGCGCCACCACCCGGTGCCGCGCCTGACCCTCACCGGCCGTCGCCTCCCCGCCTCTCCGGCGACTCCGCCGCCCTCCGCCGTCCTCCTCGTCGCCTCCGGCCGCCGCGGCCATCTCCGACGAGCTTCGGATCCGCCGCCGCTACAGTAGATCGCGCCGGATGAACAGTAAACCCTAGATCCGCGCGGGGTAAATTTCTTCTAAGTCTCGAAATCTCCGATCCAAGTGCCTATGTTCATGGCCTCGTAACTTTGCATCCGTAGCTCCGATTCATGCATATAACATATCAAAATGTTCATCTCAAAGAGTACATCATTTCATTCCATTGCATCATTTTCATTTGAGTTCATCTTGATGCCCAAAATGCTGTTAGAAGAGGGCTACTTGAGTTAATTGCCAGATCTGCTACTCCATTTAGAGTTTTGTCATTTTTGCCATGATTAATATGTGCATGATATGCCCTGATGCTCTACATATGTTTTGTTAAGGGTTTTTTCATCTTTCCAGAGGTGCAACCCATGTATTTTTGTGATGTGTGTGGTGACTAGTGCAAGCTTGCAAAGTGGTGCACTTGGTAATTCTGTTTTCAGGGACTTAGTAATTTCACTAAGTCCTGGATCTGTTTATCTCATGATGCCATATGTTCTTGTTGCTTCCTAGTGATCCGTGCCTCTTTTGGGGATGATCAGTAAGGGAGTTTTATTTATATGGTAGTGCTCTATCCATCCATGTCTTTTTTTGCAATTATGGAGCATCCTAGCTTGAGTCAATCAAGCTCTACTTTTGCTACTTTGTGAATCTGGGCAGATTGTCAACTTGTTTGCAATTTTGCCGAAGATGTTGTAGTTGATCCGTGCATGCTATGTTATTGTTCTTGCCATGTCTAGCTTGCATTTTGTGTATTATTGATGGGTGTATGCTTAGCTTATCATGAATTGCACTGTGGTGAGAGCATCGAACTCGTAAACATGCCTACTTGAGTTATGTTTCAGCATGTGCCAGTTTTCACTAAGTCTGAAAACTGATTATGTTTTTGCGATGTTCGCATGCTTGTTAGTATATTTTCTGATCCCTTTTGGCTCAAGGGCACTAAGGGACTTTTGTTAAGCTATTTGAGTAGCTCCATGCCATGTTCTTCTTTGTCATGTTCAGGTCCTGTGACATGTAGTTTTCTTGCTCCGAAGAGTGCTATCTGATCTGAAATTTCAGACAAGTGTTAATTTCACTAAGTCTGAGATCTGTTTACCATATGCAGTTTTGCCATGCTTGTTTGAACCTGTTAATGGATGAATTGGCCGTAGATCAGTGCTAGACTTTTGTTAAGCATCTTGTATGCAACCCTGCCATATATTGTGTTGTCATGTTTGGGTGCTGTAGCATGTCTATTTCATTGCATTTAGATGGCTACTTGCTGTAAATCGCAGACCGGTGTCATTTTTGAATCGCTTGCCATTTCCAAACCGGAACTCCGATTCCGGCGTTCTTTATATCGTTTTCAAGCATTTTCATCTCATCTTTCCAGTGGCACACTTGGATTTCCAAGTTGAGGCCAGGTTCTTGCATTTCCTGTCATATCTTGCATTATGCATCCCGCATCGCATCCCGCATAGCATACCATCTTTGCATCGTGTTGTTTGAGTTTGCACGTGGTTGATTGTGTCCTTGTTGCTTGTTTGTCTTGTTTGGGTAGAGCCGGGAGACGAGTTCGCTAACGAGGAGCCTGTTGAGTTTGCTTTTGAGGATCCAGTCAACTCTGACAACTTTGCAGGCAAGATGATCATTCCCTCGAAATCACTACTATCTTTGCTATGCTAGTTTGCTCGCTCTTTTGCTATGCCAATGCTACGATGCCTACCATTTGCTTTCAAGCCTCCCAAATTTCCATGCCAAACCTCTAACCCACCATGTCCTAGCAAACCGTTGTTTGGCTATATTACCGCTTTTGCTTAGCCCCTCTTATAGAGTTGCTAGTTGCAGGTGAAGATTGGAGGCCATTCCTTGTTGGAACACTTATTTACTTGTTGGGATATCATTATATTGCCATGTTATCTTAATGCATCTATATACTTGGTAAAGGGTGGAAGGCTTGGCCTCTCGCCTAGTGTTTTGTTCCACTCTTGCCGCCCTAGTTTCCGTCATATCGGTGTTTTGTTCCCGGATTTTACGTTCCTTACGCGGTTGGGTTATAATGGGAACCCCTTGATAGTTCGCCTTGATTAAAGCTTTTCCAGCAATGCCCAACCTTGGTTTTACCATTTTCCACCTAGCCTTTTCTTTCCCTTGGGTTCTGCAGACTCAAGGGTCATCTTATTTTAACCCCCCCGGGCCAGTGCTCCTCTGAGTGTTGGTCCAAACTGTCAGCCGCCGGTGGCTACCAGGGGCAACTCTGGACTGGCCTACTGGAAGTTTAGACAATCTGAGTGTGCCCTGAGAAAGAGATATGTGCAGCTCCTATCGGGATTTGTCGGCACATTCGGGCGGTGTTGCTGGTCTTGTTTTAACCTGTCGAAGTGTCTTGAATAACCGAGATACCGAGTCTGATCGGAACGTCTTGGGAGGAGGTCTATTCCTTCGTTGACCGTGAGAGCTTGTCATGGGCTAAGTTGGGACTCCCCTGCAGGGATTGAACTTTCGAAAGCCGTGCCCGCGGTTATGGGCAGATGGGAATTGGTTAATGTCCAGTTGTAGATAACTTTAACCTTAATTTAATTAAAATGAATCAACTGAGTGTGTTACCGTGATGGCCTCTTCTCGACGGAGTCTGGAAAGTGGACACGGTGTTGGAGTAATGTTTGCGCAGGTTGCTCTCTAGTTTCTCGCTCGCGCTTTGCCTCCTCTTCTCGCTCTCTTTTGCGAATAAGTTAGCCACCATATATGCTAGTCGCTTGCTGCAGCTCCACACATATTTACCTCGCCTTACCTATAAGCTTAAATAGTCTTGATCGCGAGGGTGCGAGATTGCTGAGTCCCTGTGGCTCACAGATTACTATTACACCAGATGTAGGGCCTGCTGATTCCGCTCCAGGTGACGCGCTCGAGCTCAAGTGGGAGTTCGATGAGGACTCTCAACGTTACTATGTTTCCTTTCCCGATGATCAGTAGTGGTGCCCAGTTGGGGGTGATTGGGACCGTGTCGCATGTTGGGTTTATCTTCTATTTTGGCGCCGTTGTCGGGCCATGAGTGTTTGGATGATGTAATGTTATTTAAGTACCTTGTTTGACGTGGCGAGTGTAAGCCAACTATGTTATCCCTTTTATTATTCATATTACATGGGATGTTGTGAAGATTGCCTTACTTGCGACATATGCCTTCAATGTGATTATGCCTCTAAGTCGTGCCTCGACACGTGGGAGTTATAGTCACATCGAGGGTATTACAAGTTGGTAATCAGAGCCTTCCCCGACCTTAGGAGCCCCATTGCTTGATCGTTTTTAGCGGCCGAGTTGTGTCTAGAAAAAATGTTTTGAGTCATTTAGGAATTATATATCGGAGAGTTTAGGAATTCTTTTTACTTCCCAGTCTCCTCATCGCTCTGGTAAGGCATCCTGATGTAGAGTTTTGACTCTTCTCTTCTCAAATTTCACTAAAAAAAATTTTAGGATCACGCGGGTATCTTGGAATCGTTCCGATGGTTTTATGATGAGAACATTGTCTTGGTGCCTCCTGTCAGGGGTTTAGTGGAAGTGTCCCGGGGAGTTGAGCTCTGAGGTGTTGTCATCATAATTTTATCATTGCAGTTCTGGAAATACCTGAGTTTAGTACGCCGACATCGAAATTCTCTTTTATGCAGTTCGTTGGTGAGATAACCTCGACACCACCCAGTACTGGGGCGGGAGTTCGGGAGTATCGCCATAACTTGTATAACGGATGCTTTTCGAAGGTTGAGGTAGATGGTTTCCGAAGGTTTCTTGGTTATGTGTTGAAGGATGGATACAGCTGGATGTAGGATTTGCTAGTTTGGGTGAGATATTATGCTTCCCCTGTATCCCCAACACCTGATTGCATAACCAGAAAGGTTCGGGAGTTTCATAGGTGGGAATTCTTGTAGCTCTAGTTCTTCTTCCACGGATATTGGTTTGAGATTGGGATTTCTTACCGATTATTCGTTCTTGATCCGTACCTTGTTGATTTATTTCTCTACCTTAATTCTACGTGGCTTCTCAATTTATGGATAGGTGACCATTTCAAGAGGAATGCATTCATTCATTTTGTTCGGATGAGAAGACTATATGTTGCAATTTTCATTCCGTTGGATCCAGCCTCAATATTTGTCTATCAATGTGCTAATGGTGGTCAACCTCTTCAGGATGGCTCCTCCAACGCGCACGACTCCGAATCCTGATCCGCCACCACCTCCACCTCCTCCGGAGGCATGGCAAGCTGTGATGGCCGCAACCAATGCAAACACTCAGTTGATCATGCAAATTCTTCAAGAGCGCAATCAAGGCAACCAAGGGAATCAAGGCAACAATCAGAATCACTTTGCTACACTCAACCAGTTCCTTGCTAACGGGCCAAAGACTTTCAGCAATTGTGTTGAGGCAACCGATGCTGACAATTGGCTAGTGGATTTGTGTAAGCATTTCGAGTGCAGTAACGTCAGGCTTGAGGACTTTGTCAAGTTCGCTTCCTTCCAACTCAAAGATCAAGCTGCAGATTGGTTCCAGCAATACAAGGACTCCAGAGGTGGACGTGTTATCACTTGGGATGAATTCCATCAAGATTTCCGAGCTCATCATATCCCTCAAAAGTGTGGTTGAAAGCAAGCATGAGGAATTCCGCAACCTGAAGCAAGGCTCTTTGTCTGTCTATGACTACAACAAGTTGTTTCAGAAGCTCGCCCGCTTTGGCAAGCAGGACGTCCCTGATGAGAAGAGCATGATATATCAGTTCAGGGGTGGTCTCAGGGAAGAAATTCAGCTAGCTCTTGTTCTCTTTGAGCCCTTGAGATACGATGAGTTCTACAACATGGCACTGAAGCAAGAGGCTGCTCAGTTGAGGTGTGATGCTTCCAAGAAGCGAGTCAAAGATGTTACTCCTTCTTCCTCTACTCAAGTGGCCAAGCAGCAGAAGTATTGGCTTCCTCCTCCTCCGTTCCGTCAGCCGTATCAGCAGAAGAGCAAAGGTGGCAGTGGTTCTTCCCACCCACCCAACCCTGGCTTTCAGAACAAGACTTTGTCTCAAGCTCCAAGATCGAGTGCTCCGTATCACCGCCCGCTTTCAAAGGTCACGTGCAACAAGTGCCAACAGAAGGGTCACTATGCCAACAAGTGTCTCAACCAGAGGCGTCTTCCTCCTCCTCCTGTCAGATCGGCAAGTACAGCTGTGGTCAAGCATAACCCCAAGTACGCCAAGGTCAATATGGTGAATGCAGCTCAGGCAGAGGATTCGTCAGATGTGATCATGGGTAACCTTCCTGTTAATGATGTCCCTGCAAAAGTTCTTTTTGACACTGGTGCATCGCATTGTTTTATCTCGAGACCTTTTGCATCTAAGCATGGGTGGTTTTCTCAAGTTATGCATAAGCCATTAGCAGTTGTCTCTCCGGGTAGATGCTTGCTTGCTAACTACGAAGTTCTGGATATTTCTATCTCGATGGGTGATTTCAAGTTTCTGGCTTCTCCAATGATCCTTGGTAACTCGGATATTGATCTTATTCTCGCAATGGATTGGCTTTCTAAGCACAAGGCTCAGCTTGATTGTGCAGCCAGGCAGATTCAGTTGAATCATTCGTCTGAGGATGTAATTGTCTTTGCCGCTCGTGATAATACAATCCGTCTGTTCTCTCTCAATGAGAAGGGTGAACTTGATGCCATCTCTCAAATTCCAGTCGTTTGCGAATATCAAGACGTCTTTCCAGAAGAGCTCCCAGGAATGCCTCCGCACCAGCCAGTTGAATTCGTTATTGATCTTGAGCCTGGCACGGAACCTGTGTGCAAACATCCTTACAAGCTCGGACCTGAAAGAGCTGAAGGAGCTGAAGAAGCAACTCGATATTCAAGAGAAAATGGGTCTCATCTAGCCTAGTTCTTATCCATGGGGTTGTGGTGTTCTTTTTGTGAAGAAGAAGGATGGAACGGACCGACTTTGTGTTGATTACCGTCCATTGAACAAGAAGACCATCAAGAACAAATACCCACTTCCCAACATCAATGAGCTGTTCGAACAACTCAAAGATGCCCAAGTATTCTCCAAGCTTGATCTCCGTATGGGTTATCATCAGATTCGTATTCGTGAGCAAGATATTCCCAAGACGGCTTTCAGGACAAGCTATGGTTCATATCAATACACTGTCATGTCTTTTGGCCTCATCAATGCTCCTTCGACATTCTCTCGCATGATGAACTTCATCTTCAATGCCTACACCAATGACTTCGTTTTGGTCTATCTCGACGACATTCTGGTTTTCTCCAAGAACAAGGAAGATCATGCCAAGCACTTGCGTTTGGTTCTCGATAAGCTCAGGGAACATCAGTTCTACGCCAAGTTCTCCAAGTGTGAATTTTGGCTCGATGAGGTTCTTTATCTTGGTCATATCATCTCTGCCAAGGGCATTGCTGTGAATCCTGAGAAGGTGTCTGCAATTGTGAATTGGGAACCTCCTCAGAACGTGAAGCAACTCCATAGCTTCCTCGGTCTCGCAAGCTATTGCAGAAGATTCGTTGAAAACTTTTCTAAGATCGCGAAGCCTCTCTCAAATCTTCTTCAGAAGCATGTCAAGTACGTTTGGTCTCCGGAGTGTGACATTGCTTTCAACACTTTGAAAGAGAAATTGATCACTGCTCCAGTTCTGACTCCGCCTGATGAATCCAAGCCGTACGAGGTCTTTTGTGATGCCTCTCTCCAAGGTCTTGGCGCAGTATTGATGCAAGAGAAGAAAGTTGTTGCTTATACCTCTCGCCAGTTGAAGCCTAATGATAAGAACTGCCCCACTCATGATCTTGAGTTGGCGGCAGTTGTGCATGCTCTTTTGACTTGGAGACATCTCCTATTGGGAAGAAAAGTGGACATTTTCACTGATCACAAGAGCCTCAAGTACATCTTCACTCAGCCTAATCTCAACCTCAGGCAAACTCGATGGGTCGAAATGATTCAAGAGTATAATCCGAGTATCGAGTATACTCCAGGCAAGGCCAATGTGATTGCTGACGCATTGAGCAGGAAAGCGTACTGCAACAGTCTGATTCTCAAGCCTTATCAACCCGAGCTTTGTGAAGCTTTCCGCAAACTTAATCTGCAAGTTGTTCCTCAAGGTTTCCTCGCCAACCTTCAAGTCTCTCCTACCTTGGAAGACCAGATTCGCCAAGCCCAGCTTATTGATGCTATGGTGAAAAGGTGAAGATTGGGATTGCTAAGAGTCAACCCAAGTACAAGTGCTACCGCCTTGATGACAAGGACACTCTCTTCTTCGAGGATCGTATTGTGGTACCCAAAGGTGACCTCCGTAAAGTGATCATGAACGAGGCTCACAATTCTCTCCTCTCCATCCACCCTGGGAGCACAAAGATGTATCAGGACCTCAAGCAAGCTTATTGGTGGACTCGAATGAAGCGCGAAATTGCTCAATTCGTGAATGAATGTGATGTCTGCAGAAGAGTGAAGGCAGAACACCAAAGGCCAGCAGGTCTCCTCCAACCTCTTGCCATTCCAGAATGGAAGTTTGACCACATTGAAATGGACGTCGTGACTGGATTTCCAAAGTCCAAGCGTGGCAATGATGCTATATTCGTTGTCATCGACAAACTCACCAAAGTGGCTCACTTTCTGCCTATCAAAGAGTCGATCACTACAGCTCAATTGGCGGAACTCTATACCTCTCGTATTGTCTCTCTACATGGTATTCCAAAAGTGATCTCTTCAGACCGTGGCAGCATATTTACCTCAAAGTTTTGGGATTCTTTTCAGAAGGCCATGGGCACCAACATCCGCTTCAGCACAGCTTTCCATCCTCAAACTAGCGGTCAAGTCGAGCATGTCAATCAGATTCTTAAAGATATGCTCAGGGCTTGTGTGATCTCCTTCGGCATGAAATGGGAGGATTGTCTTCCTTATGCTGAATTCTCCTACAACAACAGTTTTCAAGCAAGTTCGGGCAAGGCCCCATTTGAAATTCTATATGGCAGGAAGTGTCGTACCCCTCTCAACTGGTCTAAAACCGGTGAACGTCAGCTGCTGGGTAATGACTTAATCACAGAGGCAGAGGTAATGTGCAAAGTCATTCGTGATAACCTCAAAGCAGCCCAATCCCGCCAGAAGAGCTACTATGTAAGCACCGTGATTTGGCTTTCGAGATCGGAGATCATGTTTACCTCCGCGTCTCTCCTATGAAAGGTACTCGCCGCTTCGGTATCAAAGGGAAGCTTGCCCCTAGATACGTGGGACTTTTCAAGATTGTCAGCAAGAGAGGCGATCTCGCCTATCAACTCGAGCTTCCTTCAAACTTTGCAAATGTTCATGACGTGTTCCATGTCTCTCAGCTCCGAAAGTGCTTCAAGACTCCTGACCGCACCGTCAACTTCGAGGACATTGAGCTCCAAGAAGATCTCTCTTATCGTGAGCACCCAGTTGCTATTCTTGAAGTGACTGAACGCAAGACTCGCAACAAGTCAATCAAATTTCTCAAAGTCAAGTGGTCACACCATTCCGACCATGAAGCAACCTGGGAACGCGAGGATCACCTCCGTTCTGAGTACCTGGCGTTCTTTCAGTCCTAGATCTCGGGACGAGATCCTTTCGTAGTGGTGGAGTGTTGTAACACCCCGGATATAACTTTCCCAATTTGTACTCCAACTCTTGCCGTTTCCGGCGTTAAGTTATTTTATTTTCTCGGGTTCGGATCTTGGTCTCCGTGTGTTGTTATCGTTGTCATGCATCTCATATCATGTCATCATGTGCATTGCATTTGCATACGTGTTCATCTCATGCATTCGAGCATTTTCCCCGTTGTCCGTTTTGCATTCCGGCGCTTCGTTCTCCTCCGATGGTCATTTCTAGCTTTCTTTCGTGTGTGGGGATTAAACATTTCCGGATTGGACCGAGACTTGCCAAGCGGCCTTGGTTTACTACCGGTAGACCGCCTGTCAAGTTTCGTATCATTTGGACTTCGTTTGATACTCCAACGGTTAACCGAGGGACCGAAAAGGCCTCGTGTGTGTTGCAGCCCAACACCCCTCCAATTTGGCCCAAAACCCACCTAACTCTGCTCTATCACCTAGATCGTTCGATCACGATTGCGTGGCCGAAAACCGCACCTCGTTTGGACTCTCCTAGCTCCCTCTATGCCTATATATGCATCCCCTCCCGAAAATCCGGATCCCCCTCGTCTGAAACCCTAAAAATCCCCTCGCCGCCGCCGCCGGACAAAAATCCCACCGACGGACGTGTCCGCCCCGCTCCCCCCGGCCTGTCTCCGCCCGCCACGTGGCACCCGGCCACCGCCGCCGCCGCGGCCCGCACGGGCCTGAGGCCGGCCCTCCCGCGCCGCCTCCCGGGCCGCCGCTCCCGCGCCCGCCGCCGCCTTCTCCTCCCGAGCCGGCGACCCGGTCCGCCGCCTCCGCCGCGGTCCCGCCCGACCGGACCTCGCCGCCGTTCCTCGTCGGCGTCGACGGCCTCCACCGCCGCCCTGCGCGCCACCACCCGGTGCCGCGCCTGACCCTCACCGGCCGTCGCCTCCCCGCCTCTCCGGCGACTCCGCCGCCCTCCGCCGTCCTCCTCGTCGCCTCCGGCCGCCGCGGCCATCTCCGACGAGCTTCGGATCCGCCGCCGCTACAGTAGATCGCGCCGGATGAACAGTAAACCCTAGATCCGCGCGGGGTAAATTTCTTCTAAGTCTCGAAATCTCCGATCCAAGTGCCTATGTTCATGGCCTCGTAACTTTGCATCCGTAGCTCCGATTCATGCATATAACATATCAAAATGTTCATCTCAAAGAGTACATCATTTCATTCCATTGCATCATTTTCATTTGAGTTCATCTTGATGCCCAAAATGCTGTTAGAAGAGGGCTACTTGAGTTAATTGCCAGATCTGCTACTCCATTTAGAGTTTTGTCATTTTTGCCATGATTAATATGTGCATGATATGCCCTGATGCTCTACATATGTTTTGTTAAGGGTTTTTTCATCTTTCCAGAGGTGCAACCCATGTATTTTTGTGATGTGTGTGGTGACTAGTGCAAGCTTGCAAAGTGGTGCACTTGGTAATTCTGTTTTCAGGGACTTAGTAATTTCACTAAGTCCTGGATCTGTTTATCTCATGATGCCATATGTTCTTGTTGCTTCCTAGTGATCCGTGCCTCTTTTGGGGATGATCAGTAAGGGAGTTTTATTTATATGGTAGTGCTCTATCCATCCATGTCTTTTTTTGCAATTATGGAGCATCCTAGCTTGAGTCAATCAAGCTCTACTTTTGCTACTTTGTGAATCTGGGCAGATTGTCAACTTGTTTGCAATTTTGCCGAAGATGTTGTAGTTGATCCGTGCATGCTATGTTATTGTTCTTGCCATGTCTAGCTTGCATTTTGTGTATTATTGATGGGTGTATGCTTAGCTTATCATGAATTGCACTGTGGTGAGAGCATCGAACTCGTAAACATGCCTACTTGAGTTATGTTTCAGCATGTGCCAGTTTTCACTAAGTCTGAAAACTGATTATGTTTTTGCGATGTTCGCATGCTTGTTAGTATATTTTCTGATCCCTTTTGGCTCAAGGGCACTAAGGGACTTTTGTTAAGCTATTTGAGTAGCTCCATGCCATGTTCTTCTTTGTCATGTTCAGGTCCTGTGACATGTAGTTTTCTTGCTCCGAAGAGTGCTATCTGATCTGAAATTTCAGACAAGTGTTAATTTCACTAAGTCTGAGATCTGTTTACCATATGCAGTTTTGCCATGCTTGTTTGAACCTGTTAATGGATGAATTGGCCGTAGATCAGTGCTAGACTTTTGTTAAGCATCTTGTATGCAACCCTGCCATATATTGTGTTGTCATGTTTGGGTGCTGTAGCATGTCTATTTCATTGCATTTAGATGGCTACTTGCTGTAAATCGCAGACCGGTGTCATTTTTGAATCGCTTGCCATTTCCAAACCGGAACTCCGATTCCGGCGTTCTTTATATCGTTTTCAAGCATTTTCATCTCATCTTTCCAGTGGCACACTTGGATTTCCAAGTTGAGGCCAGGTTCTTGCATTTCCTGTCATATCTTGCATTATGCATCCCGCATCGCATCCCGCATAGCATACCATCTTTGCATCGTGTTGTTTGAGTTTGCACGTGGTTGATTGTGTCCTTGTTGCTTGTTTGTCTTGTTTGGGTAGAGCCGGGAGACGAGTTCGCTAACGAGGAGCCTGTTGAGTTTGCTTTTGAGGATCCAGTCAACTCTGACAACTTTGCAGGCAAGATGATCATTCCCTCGAAATCACTACTATCTTTGCTATGCTAGTTTGCTCGCTCTTTTGCTATGCCAATGCTACGATGCCTACCATTTGCTTTCAAGCCTCCCAAATTTCCATGCCAAACCTCTAACCCACCATGTCCTAGCAAACCGTTGTTTGGCTATATTACCGCTTTTGCTTAGCCCCTCTTATAGAGTTGCTAGTTGCAGGTGAAGATTGGAGGCCATTCCTTGTTGGAACACTTATTTACTTGTTGGGATATCATTATATTGCCATGTTATCTTAATGCATCTATATACTTGGTAAAGGGTGGAAGGCTTGGCCTCTCGCCTAGTGTTTTGTTCCACTCTTGCCGCCCTAGTTTCCGTCATATCGGTGTTTTGTTCCCGGATTTTACGTTCCTTACGCGGTTGGGTTATAATGGGAACCCCTTGATAGTTCGCCTTGATTAAAGCTTTTCCAGCAATGCCCAACCTTGGTTTTACCATTTTCCACCTAGCCTTTTCTTTCCCTTGGGTTCTGCAGACTCAAGGGTCATCTTATTTTAACCCCCCCCCCCCGGGCCAGTGCTCCTCTGAGTGTTGGTCCAAACTGTCAGCCGCCGGTGGCTACCAGGGGCAACTCTGGGCTGGCCTACCGGAAGTTTAGACAATCTGAGTGTGCCCTGAGAAAGAGATATGTGCAGCTCCTATCGGGATTTGTCGGCACATTCGGGCGGTGTTGCTGGTCTTGTTTTAACCTGTCGAAGTGTCTTGAATAACCGAGATACCGAGTCTGATCGGAACGTCTTGGGAGGAGGTATATTCCTTCGTTGACCATGAGAGCTTGTCATGGGCTAAGTTGGGACTCCCCTGCAGGGATTGAACTTTCGAAAGCCGTGCCCGTGGTTATGGGCAGATGGGAATTTGTTAATGTCCGGTTGTAGATAACTTTAACCTTAATTTAATTAAAATGAATCAACTGAGTGTGTTACCGTGATGGCCTCTTCTCGGCGGAGTCCGGAAAGTGGACACGGTGTTGGAGTAATGTTTGCGCAGGTTGCTCTCTAGTTTCTCGCTCGCGCTTTGCCTCCTCTTCTCGCTCTCTTTTGCGAATAAGTTAGCCACCATATATGCTAGTCGCTTGCTGCAGCTCCACACATATTTACCTTGCCTTACCTATAAGCTTAAATAGTCTTAATCGTGAGGGTGCGAGATTGCTGAGTCCCTGTGGCTCACAGATTACTATTACACCAGATGCAGGGCCTGCTGATTCCGCTCCAGGTGACGCGCTCGAGCTCAAGTGGGAGTTCGTCGAGGACTCTCAACATTACTATGTTTCCTTTCCCGATGATCAGTAGTGGTGCCCAGTTGGGGGTGATTGGGACCGTGTCGCATGTTGGGTTTATCTTCTATTTTGGCGCCGTAGTCGGGCCATGAGTGTTTGGATGATGTAATGTTATTTAAGTACCTTGTTTGACGTGGCGAGTGTAAGCCAACTATGTTATCCCTTTTATTATTCATATTACATGGGATGTTGTGAAGATTGCCTTACTTGCGACATATGTCTTCAATGTGATTATGCCTCTAAGTCGTGCCTCGACACGTGGGAGTTATAGTCACATCGAGGGTGTTACAGTTGTCAAAGCTAAGCATCATGTTGTCTCCCTTCTCCTCCAACAATGAGGGCAATGATGCTTGGCTAATGAAGATAGAGCTGAAGAGAGAAGAACCCATGGAAACCAACAAGGATGGAGGGATCAAGAAGGCCACGGAGGACCAAGCTCCGGCAACGGAAGACATCCTTCAACTTGATCACAATTTCCTTACCCCGACTGAGATCGAAGCTTTCAAGATGATCGAGTTAGCTCGTATACAAAATAAGTATCTCACACGTGAAAATATTTTGTTAAAGGAGCATATCATCGCACTCAAAGGCATTATCCACAAGTTAGAAGACCTCCTACGCTCGATGTGCGACTACCCATCATCAACAACTCCACCTTCTCCACCAACAAAGAAGAAATGAGTATCTGGTATGGGCACTCCCCTTGGCAACTGCCAAGCTTGGGGGAGTGCCCCGGTATCGTATCACCATCACTTTTACCTTTACCATTTTTCTTAGTTCGATCATTTTGATAGTATTTTGATCTAGTAGAATAAAAGTTCTTAGTATGATCTAGCCGTGAGTTTTGCTTTATAATTCCTCTATGTAATCGAGTCCGTGAGCTATACAATAAAGATTAGTGTTGAGTCAAGGGCTTGATTATTTTGCCATGATCCTAAGGGAATAAAAGAAAAGAGAAATAAATAAAAAGGAAACAAAGAGATCATATGGATCTTATGGAGAGTAATGAGCTCACATAGAAAAAGTATGATGAATAAAAGTTGTTGAGAGTTGACAAACATAGTTTTGGTCATCGTTGCAATTAATAGGAAGTAATAAAGAAAGAGAAGTCTTCACATATAAATATACTATTTTGGACATCTTTTATGATTGTGAGCACTCATTAAAATATGACATGCTAAAGAGTTGACGTTGGACAAGGAAGACAACGTAATGGGTTATGTTTTCTTACATCTGAGATAAATTATATTGTCATGGATCATCCAACATGGTTGAGCTTGTCTTTCCCCCTCATGCTAGCCAAACTCATCGCACCAAGTAGAGATACTACTTGTGCTTCCAAATACCCTTAAAACCAGTTTTGCCATGAGAGTCCACCATACCTACCTATGGATTGAGTAAGATCCTCCAAGTAAGTTGTCATTGGTGCAAGAAATAAAAATTGCTCTCTAAATATGAATGACTTATTAGTGTGGGAGAAAATAAGCTTTATACGATCATGTGATATGGAAGAAATAAAAGCGACAGACTGCATAATAAAGGTCCATATCACAAGTGGCAATATAAAGTGACGTTCTTTCGCATTAAGATTTTGTGCATCCAACTATAAAAGCGCATGACAACCTCTGCTTCCCTCTGCGAAGGGCCTATCTTTTACTTTTATCTTCTACCTTGCATAAGAGTCATGGTGATCTTCACCCTTCCTTTTTTACATTTTATCCTTTGGCAAGCACAATATGTTGGAAAGATCCTGGTATATATGGCTAATCGGATGTGAGTTTCCATGAACTATTATTGTTGACATTACCCTTGAGGTAAAACGTTGGGAGGCAAAACTATAAGCCCCTATCTTTCTCTGTGTCTGATTAAAAACTCCATACCCATAAGTATTGCGTGAGTGTCAGCAATTGTGAAAGACTATATGATAGTGGAGTATGTGGACTTACTGAAAAGCTCTTATATATTGACTCTTTCCTATGTTATGATAAATTGCAATTGCTCCAATGACTGAGATTATAGTTTGTTAGTTTTCAATGAAATTTACGATTCATACTTGAAATTGTGATTGAATTATTACTCTAGCATAAGAAATCATATGACAGGAATTATATAAGTTGCTATTCTAAGAATGATCATGATGCCCTCATGTCCGTATTTTATTTTTTATCGACACCTCTATCTCTAAACATGTGGACATATTTTTCGACTTCGGCTTTCGCTTGAGGACAAGCGAGGTCTAAGCTTGGGGGAGTTGATACGTCCATTTTGCATCATGCTTTTATATTGATATTTATTGCATTATGGGCTGTTATTACACATTATGTCACAATACTTATGCCTATTCTCTCTTATTTTACAAGGTTTGCATAAAGAGGGAGAATGCCGGCAGCTGGGATTCTGGGCTGGAAAAGGAGCAAATATTAGAGACCTATTATGCAAAGCTCCAAAAGTCCCGAAGCTTCACGGAAGACGTTTTCAGAATATATAAAAAATACTCAGCGGAAGAAGTTCACCAGGGGGGCCACACCCTGCCCACGAGGGTGGGGGGCGCGCCCTACCCCCGTGGGCGCGCCCCCTACCTCGTGGGCCCCCTGGTGGCCCTCCGGTGGCCATCTTCTGCTATATGAAGTCTTTCGATGAGAAAAAAATCACAGGCCATCTTCTCGGACGAAAATCCGCCGCCACGAGGCGCAACCTTGGCGGAACCAATCTAGGGCTCTGGCGGAGCTGTTCTGCCGGGGAAACTTCCCTCCGGGAGGGGGAAATCATCGCCATCGTCATCACCAACGCTCCTCTCATCGGGAGAGGTCAATCTCCATCAACATCTTCATCAGCACCATCTCCTCTCAAAACCCTAGTTCATCTCTTGTACTTGTCTCCAAGTCCGGGATTGATGCTAGTAGGTTGCTAGTAGTGTTAATTACTCCTTGTAGTTGATGCTAGTTGGTTTATTTGCTGGAAGATCATATGTTCAGATCCTATATGCATATTAATACCCCTCTGATTATGAAAATGAATATGCTTTGTGAGTAATTACGTTTGTTCCTGAGGACATGGGAGAAGTCTTGCTATTAGTAGTCATGTGAATTTGGTATTCGTTCGATATTTTGATGAGATGTATGTTGTCTCTCCTCTAGTGGTGTTATGTGAACGTCGACTACATGACACTTCACCATTATTTGGGCCTAGATGAAGGCATTGGGAAGTAATAAGTAGATGATGGGTTGCTAGAGTGACAGAAGCTTAAACCCTAGTTTATGCGTTGCTTCGTAAGGGGCTGATTTGGATCCATATGTTTCATGCTATGGTTAGGTTTACCTTAATACTTTTGTTGTAGTTGTGGATGCTTGCAATAGAGGTTAATCATAAGTGTGATGCTTGTCCAAGTAAGGACAGTACCCAAGCATCGGTCCACCCACATACCAAATTATCAAAGTACCGAACGTGAATCATATGAGCGTGATGAAAACTAGCTTGACGATATTCCCATGTGTCTTCAGGAGCGCTTTTCTCTATATAAGAGTTTGTCCAGGCTTGTCCTTTGCTACAAAAAAGGATTGGGCCACCTTGCTGCACTTTATTTACTTTTGTTACTTGTTGCTTGTTACAAATTATCCTATTACAAAACTATCTGTTACCACTTATCTCAGTACTTGCAGAGAATACCTTGCTGGAAACCGCTTATCATTTCCTTCTGCTCCTCGTTGGGTTCGACACTCTTACTTATTGAAAGGACTACGATAGATCCCCTATACTTGTGGGTCATCATTACGTCGATGCTAGCTTCGACACAGATCTGGATGACTCCAAGTCACAAACCGGATACGTGTATATTTTGAATGGTGGGGCAGTCAGCTGGTGCAGTTGCAAGCAAAGCGTCGTGGCGGGATCTACATGTGAAGCGGAGTACATGGCAGCCTCGGAGGCAGCACATGAAGCAATCTGGATGAAGGAGTTCATTACCGACCTAGGAGTTATTCCCAATGCGTCAGGCCCGATGGCTCTCTTCTGTGACAACACTGGAGCTATTGCCCTGGACAAGGAGCCAAGGTTTCACAAGAAGACCAGCATATCAAGCGTCGCTTCAACTCCATTCATGAAAATGTTCAAGATGGAGACATAGATATTTGTAAAGTGCATACGGACCTGAATGTCGCAGATCCGTTGACTAAACCTCTTCCACGAGCAAAACATGATCAACACCAGAACTCTATGGGTGTTCGATTCATCACAATGTAACTAGATTATTGACTCTAGTGCAGGTGGGGACTGTTGGAAATATGCCCTATAGGCAATAATAAAATGGTTATTATTATATTTCCTTGTTCATGATAATTGTCTATTGTTCATGCTATAATTGTGTTATCCGGAAATCGTAATACATGTGTGAATACATAGACCACAACATGTCCCTAGTGAGCCTCTAGTTGACTAGCTCGTTGATCAATAGATGGTTACGGTTTCCTAACCATGGACATTGGATGTCGTTGATAACGGGATCACACCATTGGGAGAATGATGTGATGCACAAGACCCAATCCTAAGCATAGCACAAGACCGTGTAGTTCGCCTGATAAAGCTTTTCTAATGTCAAGTATCATTTCCTTAGACCATGAGATTGTGCAACTCCCGGATACCGTAGGAATGCTTTGGGTGTGCCAAACATCACAACGTAACTGGGTGGCTATAAATGCACACTACAGGTATCTCCGAAAGTGTCTGTTGAGTTGGCATGAATCGAGACAAGGATTTGTCACTCCATGTGACGGAGAGGTATCTCTGGGCCCACTCGGTAAGACATCATCAAAATGAGCTCAATGTGATAAAGGAGTTGATCACGGGATGATGTGTTACGGAACGAATAAAGAGACTTGCCGGTAACAAGATTGAACAAGGTATAGAGATACCGACGATCGAATCTTGGGAAAGTATCATACCGGTAGACAAAGGGAATTGTATACGGGATTGATCGAATCCCTGACATCGTGGTTCATCTGATGAGATCATCGTGGAACATGTGGGAGCCAACATGGGTATCCAGATCCCGCTGTTGGTTATTGGCCAAAGAGATGTCTCGGTCATGTCTGCATGATTCCTGAACCCGTAGGGTCTACACACTTAAGGTTCGGTGACACTAGAGTTGTTATGGGAAATAGTATGCAGTTACCGAATGTTGTTCGGAGTCCCGGATGAGATCCCGGACGTCACGAGGAGTTCCGGAATGGTTAGGAGGTGAAGATTTATATATGGGAAGTCATCATACGGTCACCGGAAGTGTTCGGGGGTTTATTGGTATTATATCGGGACCACCGAAGGGGTTCTGGGGGTCCACCGGGAGGGTCCACCTGCCCTGGAGGGCCCTATGGGCTGTATGTGGAAGGGAACCAGCCCCTAAGTGGGCTGGGCGCCACCCCCTAGGGCCCATGCGCCTAGGGTTGGGGGGGACCCTAAAGGGGGCGCCCCCTTGGCTTGGGGGGCAAGCCCCCTCCCCTTGGCCGCAGTCCCCCCCTCTAGATCTCATCTAGAGGGGCCGACCCCCTTCCCCCTTCACCCTATAAATAGAGGGGTGGAGGGAGGGCAGCAACACCACTTCCAAGGCGCAGCCCTCCCTCTCCCAACACCTCCTCCTCCGTTTAGCTTGGCGAAGCCCTGCCGGAGAACTGCGAGCTCCACCACCACACCGTCGTGCTGCCAGAGTTCTTCCCCAACTTCTCCTTCCCCCTTGCTATATCAAAAAGGAGGAGACGTCCCCGGGCTATACGTGTGTTGAACGTGGAGGCGCCATTGTTCGGCGCTTAGATCGGAACCAACCACGATCTGAATCGCTGCGAGTACGACTCCTTCATCCGCGTTCTTGTAACGCTTCCGTTTCGCGATCTTCAAGGGTATGAAGATACACTCCCCTCTCTCTCGTTGCTAGTCTCTCCATAGATTGATCTTGGTGATGCATAGAAAAAATTTAATTTCTGCAACGATCCCCAACACTACCATGCGAGCTTCCACCCGCTCCTCCTCATCCGGCGGTCCCATGCGGTTGGGGAGCGAACGCATCCCCTCTAGATGCTTGCGAAGACGGCGTAGCCCGGACCGGACTGCACCAAAAGTAGTTCGTCCCCATCTTTGCAGCCTGCCAGCAATCGAGGCCAGCTTGTCCGACAATTCTGTTACGGTATGGGATCTTCTAGTTGAATTCCAAGCTTCAGTAAGCATATCGCCAAACCGCGTGTCCCGCTCCCACATACACTCATAGCGGAATTGCTTCTGCTTTGCCCGCACACTTGTATCAACTAGATCAGTCTTTAGGAGAATCGGGCAGTGGTCAGATTTTGCCGCAGTAAGATGCTCCACAGAGGCGAACGGAAAAAGAGCAGACCAACAAGATGAAGCCAAAGCTCTGCCTAAGCGAACGCGGCAAAAATGTCCTCCGGTGACTTTCTTCTCCCAAGTCCAGTCTACTCCACGATAACCCAAGTCCGCTAGACCGCATACATCAACAGCTTCTCTGAATGCATCGATATGTGCGCTGTCACGTTCATTAGGGCCATGTTGCTCTTCAGACCGCAAGATCTCATTAAAATCACTGATACACATCCATGGGAGAGTGCTCTCTACCCTCAAGCGTTTCATGGTGTCCCATGTCTTGTAACGCAGACTCCTGGTGGCTTCACCATAGAAGCAGGCCAGCCTCCATTGCTCCTTCCCCAGTTCTGTGACCCAAGCATCAACATGGTACTCTGAATAATTCTTTATTGCAACATCCAAGGAATTTTTCCAAAAGATACAAAGGCCGCCACTGCGGCCCCGACTCCCGACTTCAAAACTAAAATCATAACCTAAAGAAGTGCGAAGACCTTCAACACGACTCTTTTGTAATTGAGTTTCTACTAAACACAAGATAGCTGGCGAACTAATCTCCACGAGGTCGCGGAGCTCTCGAACTGTCGCGGGGTCGCCTATCCGGCGGCAGTTCCAGCTTAAGATTTTCATTGGGCCTGGCGGCACCCCATGTCGGAGCCCGCCAATAACACCAACTTGTTTGTGTTCTGCTTCATTGGTGAAGCCAATTTTTTTTGCTTTTCTTTGCATCTCTGGGAGACACATACGGTGGGGGTAGTGGAGGGACGACTACCGTCGCCTGGCCCGTGTCACCCAGCGTTGTCAAGCCCACCTCAGATCCCCCTGCTGTAGCCTTGGGTTGTTGATCTTGGTCAGCTGTGTTGCTTGCCATGGTAAAGTTCAAATTTCTTCGGACCACCAGGCCTTCTTCAAGTTCCTTTCTCTCGGTGTCACCTGGTTTCAAAGGGTGGTGGGGCGCCCCGGCCAGGGTGGTGGGGCGCCCTGGCCTGGTCTTGCTCTACCTCGACCCCCATAGCTGCCCCCACGAAAGGCTCGGCCACCCCCTGGCTGCTCCTGTGCTATCTCCCTTCGCTGAGCCAACATCAACCTTCGCCAGCCTATAAGTAGCGACGCTGAGGCTAGACGAGCTTGTGTCACGCTGCGCGTGAGGCACGGGCACACCTATTTATCGCCTTACGCGAGCAAACAAGTACGCGTCGCGTCGGGGCGAGCCCAGATGAGCCGGCCCAGCTGCGCGGGAGGCAATGACCTGTTTTTTTATTCTCAATTTTTGCTTTATTTTTGTACTTTTAATTATATTTTATAATATTCTACATATATATAAAATAAATACTATTCAAAAACACATTAAAAAAGTTGAATAAGTATTTGAAAAACGTTGAATAAGTATTAAAAAAATGAACAAGTATTTGAAAAATGTTGAGCAAGTATTTGAAAATTTTGTATAGGTACTAAAAATGTTGATCAAGTATTTGAATTTTTTTGAATATGTATTAAAAAATGTTGAACATGTATTTGAAAAATATTGAACAAGTATTTGAAAATTTTGAATAAGAATTAAAATGTTAACAAGTATTTGAAAATTGTGAAATAATTATTAACAATTGTTGAATGAGGATTTGAAAAATATTGAACAAGTATTTGAAAAATGTTGAATAAGCATTTGAAATGTTGAACAAATATTTGAAAATTTTGAATAAGTATTAAAAAATGTTGAATGAGTATTCCAAAAATATTCAATATGTATTTGAAAATGTTGAATAATTAGTAAAATGTTGAGCAAGTTTTTAAAATGTTGAATAGGCATTCGGACAATGTTTAACATGTATACAAAAAATATTGATCACTTATTTAAAAATGCTTTTCACATATACAAAAACTTGGAGGGAAAATGAAAACAAACATACAAAAAAATGAAAAAATGAAAATGGAGAAGAAAAAAGAAAGCCAAAGAAAAAATGTAGAAGAAAAAAGAAAAAAGGAAAACTAAAGAAAGACAACAAAGAAGGGAAGAAACAAAACAATGAACAGAGAAAAAATGGAGAAAACAAACTGGAAATAAAACGGTGAATAAATAGTGCAAATGGGTCGACCCACTCTACCGGTGAGGCACAACAGTTCCCAGACAAGAGACCTTATATTGGAACCTGCCTGAGAGCCATTGCAAATGGGTCGACCCACTCTACCGTGAACTGATTTTGTTTTTTCTATATTGTTTTTTTGTTGGGTTTTCTCCAAAAAAGGGGCTATTTTTAAGCTCATGTAAGGCGATAAATAGTCGCCGCGGTGAGGCACAACAGTTCCCAGACAAGAGACCTTATATTGGAACCTGTGTGAGAGCCAGGGCAAATGGGTCGACCCACTCTACCGTGAACCGATTTTTTCCTATATTGTTTTTTTGTTGGGTTTCCTCCAAAAAAAGGGCTCTTTTTATTTTTTAGGAGGTGCATATTTTTAAGTTGATCAAAAAAAAATTATCTTTCTTATTGTTTAGTATGTGTTCTTTTTTAAAAAAGTTCAGTGTAAACTAATAGAACGTTCACCGTATGTTAAGAGAATATTCATTGTGTATTAGAAAAATATTTACCATATAATTTAAAAAGTTCTTCATATATTAAGAAAATTTCGATGCATATTACTTCCTCCTTTCCTAAATATTTGTCTTTCTAGAGGTTTTAATGGTAACTATATACAGAGTAAAATGAGTAAATCTACACTCTAAAATATGTCTATATACATCCATATGTAGTGACCATTTAAAATCTCTAGAAAGACAAATATTTAAGAACAGAGGGAGTACAAAATATGTTCAGTGTGCATCAAAAAAAATTTGACCACATATTAGACTATTATTCACCATGCATTAAAAAATATTTATAGTGTATTAAAAACAAAAACAAAAATAAAGAAAAGCCAAAAAAATATAAAAACCAAAACAAAGAAACCATAATAGAAAATCTGCAGCAGAAGTAAGCAAAGCCGAAAAACGCGAGAAGAGCCCCGACTGTGCCGGTCCAACTCGGCTTGCCAGTGGGCGTGCGATGGGCGTCGTTGCGTCTGTTTGCCGCCTGAAGGCGGCTGATTGGATCCATGTATGAAATACTTCTTCCGTTTTTAAATATAAGTCTTTGTAGAAATTTCATTATGGACCACATACGGATATATCTAGATGCATTTTAAAATATAGATTCATTCATTATCCTTCGTATGTAGTCCATAGTGAAATCTCTCCAAAGACTTATATTTAGGAACGGAAGAAGTAGATAGTTCCTCGATGCAACATAGTCTGGCCCATTTCGGGTTTCGTTGGGTTTTTTTATCTGTTTCTTCCCATCTGGGTTATAGTTTTCGTAATATTTTTTCCTTTGTTTTCTGGTCCGTTTTTTATGAAATTAAAAAAAAAGAACATCCCTGAAGTGTATGCATTATGTGAAAAGAATATCTCAATGGGTTTCTTTTACATAGTTCTAAGAAAGATTTCCCCTAAGTTTATGCGTTATTTTGAATTTCGCTTTGGAATGCAAAAGTGCAGGGCACTTGGAATTTAGAAGAGAAAGTCGATCGATCGCTTAACAGCGAAGGTACGAAGCGAAGCCCAGTACATGAACGTCCCCATTGTTCCTAGATGGGTTGTAGCTTGTGAGCGGCGATCCAAGTCTTCCGCATTTGCATAAAGTTGAAATAATTGAACACGTGCATCTACCTTCATATGCAGGCAGCTTTGCTCTGCCTTGTGGTAAGTTACAAGGAAGCTGCCGAGTAATTGCCGTGCCTGGCTCCAGAGTCTAAATTTGATGTTATTTTTTCCAGAACAAGATATAGCTCCCACACTTAGTACGTATGTCCTAGTCCTACACAGGTACACCTACAGGTGTGCGGCGCACAGACGGTTTATAGACGTGGGTTAATTGAGTCGTAGTAGTGGTTGAAGTAAAACGTGAACAGGTGGTTGGGGCATCGGTGTCACAAGATATATACGCTCTTTGTGATCAATTGGCCACATATATATATATATATATATATATATATATATATATATATATATATATATATATATATATATATATGTTACACATACGGTATGCACGGGGTTGTTGCGTCAAAGTCCCCAGAGCCAAGCAAGGAAAGAACTCACCGCGGAGCAAGGGTTCGATGTGATCATGTGACCAGGGCCGGGCCGACAAAATCCGGGGCCCTGTGCGAAACTAAAAGATGAGGCCCTATTTTAAAAAAAATGAACTAACAAGAAATTATAGTATATATATCTCACAGAAAAAAATTGTAATGTATATAATATAATGTCTTACATAACAATTGAAAATATAAAAAAGTCATACCTATCCAACTCCTGGTTGCTATTTATTTGAACATCCTCATTCTTTTAGTATTCTTTATGAGTAGAAACCGAAGTTAATACCTATATAAGAAGTGCAATTTGAATATATTGGCTCAAAGAGGCATACAACTAGTGAACACATTCAAGTTTGAGCTAACATGTGCACTGTCCAAGAAAAGGCATTGCAATATTTGGATGTAGTATAGCACTAGAAATATGCAAGAGACTAATATTTAGAGGCTAAATCATATTTATGTCTTTTACATTTGAATAATAATAAAATAAAAAGCAAACTGCTAGGCTCATGAGCCTATATATAAACCATAATATGATGTATACAACTGTGTCTAGGAAAAAAGAGTAACTGTCTTTATACTTGTTACAATGGTATAGCACTTGGAAGTATCACATACAAACTATATGGGGGTATGCTAGTAATTAAAGAAAACATGGGATATTTTCTGATATATTCTGGGGAGATATTTGAAATTTACCATCAGAAATACTTGAGGCAACAAAAGCTATATCAAATCTAACTTCCATATCCCTGATCTACGACGGCGGAGCTCAGTCTACATATAGGGGATGTGTTTATGAGTCTGGAGGAGTGGAGGTCCTTGTATTCACCTGCAGCGGCCAGTCGCCATGTGATCCGATCAATCCAGGGACCGAGGGGCGAGGGATCAGACTCCAGGATAGAACACCTTCGACCGAGGGATCAGACTCCAGAACACCTTGGATCGATCCTCGATCCAAGGACCGAGGGATCAGACTCCAACATAGACGAAGTGAACACCTTGGATCAAAGGTCCTTTCCTGCAGGCTGTAGCGATCGAGACGAGTAGGAGGACTGGAAGAGGAGGAGGAGATCGATCCCCGATCCCGTTTCAGCGCTGGTCGCTCGATGGCTCGATCCTCGATGCCCTCGTTGCTTCGACTCCAGCAGTCCAGACCACTACAGCACCCAGCAACCCAAAGCGCATAAATTTTCTTTTAGTACTAGGCCTTTGTAAAAAAATTGGGGCCCCCCAAAATTTTGGGCTGTGTGCGGGCCGCACTTTTTGCACCACTATGGGCCCGGCCCTGCATGTTACTATGTGAGCACGCGGTGGCATGTGACGTGACCATGGCAGCAGCGAAACATCCTCCTCATCTTGCATATGCCCTTTTTGGCATGAGATAGTGGTGCACGGCATTTCTCCTTCGATCGATCGGTTGTTGCTGCCATGGACCGCAGGCACATCTCATTTCGTTACATGTTAATAATGCAGCCCGTTCACGCACTGTTAGAGCATCTTCAGCTGTTGGCTCTTAGGAGGGATTAAAAATCGTCCCCGGGACGTACCCGTGCTAAACCGTGCACTGGGGGCGTGATGCCCCAGTCGCGGCGCTCATGTTTTTTTGAAAAAATTAAATACGGCGCAAATACGGCTCAAATTTAATGCAAACATCGGCGAGTTCGTTTAAATTTAAACATATTTTATAAAAAAAAAGAAAAAACTACTACGGGCTGCCCCCGCCATCTTCATCGCCGCTCCTCGCCGTTTACCTCGCCGCTCCCCGTCGCCCGCCGCCCACCTTTGCAGTTTTACATGCCAAGGAGGCGGTAGAACCGCGTGTAGTCGCCGCCGTTGTCGGCGTCGTCGGCGGCGTCGTCGTCGTCGGCAGCGGCGGCGGCGGCGTCCCCGCCTCCGTCCCTGCTGCATTCCTCCCCCGATTGGCGCGGCGGGTTGGACGGTCCGGGGGCGTCCTCGTCGTCGTTGCTGTCGAGGATCACGATGCCGTGCTCGTCCTCGCGCCCACGCTTGCGGACGGCGATCTCCTCCAGGGCCCGGCGTTGCCGGACCATCTCGTCGCGGAGGTAGTCGTCTCGCGCCCACTACAGGGCGTCCTCGTCGGAGAAGCCACAGTCGGGGACGTAGCGTGGCCCCTCCCTCGCCGCCCGCGGCAGGGATGCGCGGATACGTGCGATCTCCGCACGCCGCGCCGCCCCGGTGGCTGGTGGTGGCACCGGCACGCCGCCGACGCTGATCCTCCAAGCCCCGGGCACCCGCATGTCTGGCGGGACCGGGTACTCGGCCTCGAAAAGGAGGCGAGCCT
The DNA here is from genome assembly GCF_056163025.1 of Triticum urartu. Lineage (NCBI taxonomy): Eukaryota > Viridiplantae > Streptophyta > Magnoliopsida > Poales > Poaceae > Triticum > Triticum urartu. The sequence continues at coordinate 125,435,348 of NC_141874.1, read as the reverse complement.
CGTCCTCGTGAAGATGGCGGCGCCCGAAGCCATTATCTGCCGCGCCGTTGCCTGGGAAGCGCTCGGTCATTCTTCTGAACTGGAGACGGCGAGAGGAGGAAGGGAGAGAAATGGGCGCGTCGGCGGTGGAGTATCTGTGCGTGTCTCCGGCGCGCTGGTGGCCGGCTTATATAGGCGGAGGCGCCGCGAGGTAGGCTTGGCCGGCACGTTACGTGTGGCGTGGTGATGTGGCGGGCGAGGGGACGCGCGTCGCCCGGCCTTCACTGCGCCGCCCGTGAGGCATCAATGGAGGCTGACCGGCGCAGCAGCGCGCGCAGCTTTGGCATTGATTCGCCGCGGAAAACGAGGCGATGAGGACGACGAAGCGGCGAGAAGAGAGTCGAGTCGCTGACGCGGCTGGTCCGCGGCTCTTCGCGCCAAAAACGATTCGCCCGACGCCCCCGAGCGACCCCCATCGTGCCGGGTTCGGGTTGGGTCCGCCGGCGCCAATTTCGACCCGAGCCGTTAAAAACTGAGCCCTGGGGGCGCGACTGGGCCGATTTTTTGACGCCGACGGCGGAAAAATCACCTGAGGGGCTTTCTTAAGGGCGCGGCTGGAGATGCTCTTAAGTGCTCCTACGTAGACCCAGGAGAGAGGTGGACTTTCCGAGTGAATGGCATGCGGAAAAGAAAAAACACGTACATGCCGGCTGCCGGTCAAATATTTGATTTTGAAAAATGTGACATTAAAATGTTATGAGCGTACCCGTCGTGGCGGGTGGTTGAAGACTATGTATGATGGCTTTATCGTGCATGTCGGTGCTTGCATTTTACTAATTTAGTATATGGGTTCCTAGAAATGTTTATTGTCTTGCCCTGAAGTTGTACATGTTTGCGCCGAATTTCGTCAACAAATGTTTGTCCTTCTTGTAATTGCTTGCCCATACATCGGATTAATAACATTTTATTGTCTCATTGGATTTAACTTCTAAATTAACTAGATGGTGCCCCTCGCGTTGCTATGGGAATCAGTTACAATACATTTCATTTTATTGTGTGGAATTTAAATATTTAGATTAATAAGATGTGAACCAAAATTAAAAATACATACGACTTACTCCCTCTGTAAAGAAATGTCTGTACAATATATTTCTTTACAGAGAGAGTTTTACATTTGATTATCTGTATTATAAAATATTTACTAAATATTAGTAGAATAATAGAATGAAACATATTTTTTTCATGCATGGTTGCATGCGATGATGAGTCTTTTTTCATGCATGATTACATGTTGATGTGTTATCTCATCAATAATTATATGATGATGTGACATGCTTACATGTTAAGATCAATGAAAAAAATAGCGCGCTACAGAAAATAGCGTCACCCCTGAAAATATACTATTAGCGTGCTACAACGCGCTATAACGTGCTATTAGCGAGGCATTGTACATTGATTTATTTTAGCGAGACAATTCTCTATATGCTATAGCGTGCTATTAGCGGCGATATAGCGCGCTATTTTTTTCAGTGGTTAAGATACATAAGTTAATAGGATTTAGTGTAATTTTGGTTCCAAACATAGAATTCCGTATATGCATGTGTGAAAGTCGGGCATTCGCTGTTACATGAACGTCTCCCTTTGCCCCTAGATGACTAGATCGATTGTAACTTGTGACCAGTGATCCAAGTCTTCCTTATTTGCATAAAGTTGAAACAAATGAACACATGAATCTACCTCCATATGCAGGGAGCCTGGCTTTGCTTTGCAATTTGTAAGGAAGCTGCCGAGTAATTGTCGTGCCTGGTTCCATAGTCTAAATTTGATATAGCTCCCACGCTTATGTCCTACTCCTACACGGCTACACCTACATGCGTGTGGCGCACAGACGGTTTATAGACGTGGATTCATTGAGTTGTAGTAGTGGTTAAAGTACAAATATTGTTAAGTATCATTGTTATTATGAAAACATAGAATAGCGTAGGATTTATTTCACCTTGCCTTGTACTTTAAGTAAATGATTGTATTTCTATATATATGCTCACGAGGCTCAAACAATACAACAACAATTCCACCAATCATCTCGTTTCTTTCTAACATGGTATCAGTTTCCGGGTTTTACACCCTAGCCGTCGCCGCTTCAGCATCTGCGCCGTCTCCGGAGCGGTCGGCCTTCATGACCGTCATCGGGGGCCGCGCCGCCCGTACCTAGAGTTCGTCCGCCGATCATATTGACCGGCTGTTCTAGAGTCTTTTTCTCGATCTTTGATCCAGGATTTTTTCTCTCACCGATCGTTTGATTGGTGTTCTTTTTTGATTCTGATCGGGTTGAGTCGCTCGCCGCCGTTCTCATCTACAAACACGCGTCTCTACTTCAACATCGGCATCGACTACACTGAAGCGTCCTACACTGCAACACGTCCGTCCGTGACGTGGTGGCCGCTCGTACGGTCCGCTGGCCGTCATCCGGCGGCAAGTGGCCCGAGCCCAAGGCCACCCAGGCGCCTCGCGCGGACGTTGCTGGTTGCCCGCGTCCGTACGCCGGCGGCCGCTCTTGTCAGGCCAGCTGCTGCACCTCTGGACTGGATAGCATATGCATCTAGGTCTTGCCTGGTCGTGATTATACATCACGCGGGTGTGCTTCTATGCATGCAATGCGTACCGGTCTGGCTGCGGACTGTTTGCTTGTCCGGGCGCGGGGACATGCGCCGCTGTTGCCTAATGGCTATGGACTTCTCCTGCCACGTGCGACCGTGTGGTTCGTCGTCCGTGCATCCGTGTTCACGTCGTTTTCCTTCGGCCGTGGTCGCTCTGTCCCTAAGTAGAGCGCCCCTCCACCGACGAGCAATGGGCTGCAGCTATGTCGTTTCTTTGGACCGCAGCGTCGCCGCCTCATGACCGGTGGTTCTTCCCGTGGTTGCATCGATCCATGCCGTCGCTGTATTGTCCCTTCGAGCCGTAGTGCTACGACACGTGATTCCTGCTGTCGTTCTGAGGCCATTTTCGTAGTTGCACCACCTCGCGCGCTATCGCTGCATTGTTCTTTTGGGCCGTAGTGCCGCGGCCCGCGGTCAACCACCACATCGAGGCCGTCCGCTTCAGGCCGTTTCCGAGGCTGGGCCGACCCTCGCGCTGCCGCTGCGTCGCCCTGTCGGGCTGTAGCGAGCGTGGTACGTGATCCCCGCAACCCCCCGAGGTCTTCTCTGGCATCGCCCCGACCTGCCCGCCGCCGTTGCGTCGCCTTTTCGGGTCGTAACGCTGCGGCCCGCGGTCCACCGCCGTCCACGCGCGTTGACTTCCACGTGATATGCGCCGCGCCGCCTCCCTTGGCGCGGGAACATCACCGTCCGCGCCGGTCTTCGTCACGCTGTTAGGGTTCATTATCGCCTATTTCGAGCATCGCCGCCGTGCTCCTTCTCTAGCCGTCGCCGCCTCCTTAGGCCGCCGCCGCCGCTGCTCTTCTTCTGCGGCTCCACGACGACTACCTCGACACCGGCGACCCCCGACTCGACACCGACCACGGCGTTGTTCGCACGGCTACCTCGACTACGGCTACACCACCTACGCTCTCGGCTCCCTCGACAAACGACAGAAAGGGCTACCGCCATGCTTGAGCAACCTCGCCGGTTTTCACTGCAGCCACGACTCCGTGATGCATCGGCCGTTACGACTGTGGAGGGTGTCCATCGGCTTGCCTTCGGATTCTTCTCCAGTCTCACCGTCTGCGTCGCTACCGTTGTGACTGCGGGGGGATGTTGAGTATCATTGTTATTATAGAAACATATGATAGCGTAGGATTTATTCCACCTTGCCTTGTACTCCAAGTAGATGATTGTACTCTATATATATATATATGCCCACGAGACTCAAGCAATACAACAACAATTCCATCAATCATCTCTTTTCCCTTCTAACAAATATGAACAAGTGGTTGGAGCGTCTGCTTCACAAGCTATATATGCTCTTGTAATGAATTGGCCACGTATATTTGCTACACATAAGGTATGCAAGGGATTGTTGCCTCAAAGACGCGGCATGATCATGTGAGCACGCGGTGGCATGTGATGTGACCTTGGCAGCAACGAAACGTCCTCCTCATCTTGCATATGCCCTTTTTGGCATGGGATGGTGGCGCACCGCATTATCTGCTCCCCTGTTATCTCCCGGCCGAGTGTTAGGGTACCAATCGATCTATAACTCAATCACAGATACAACTCGAATTCAGATACAATCAGCCAAGCTGTTCTTGAGAGGGAAAGGGGATGAGGAAGAGAGCCGCCGCCGATCTGATCCAACTGGATGCCTTCCTCGACTCGCTTGTGGGTGTAAGTAGGTGGCGACCCCGGATCAACCCTAGCGAGTACAGTCCGGCCCAACGAACCTCCTGTTGGGCTGTATGATGCGGGCCGGCCTGCTGGCGTTGCGCCTTGGTGTGTAGCCCTGCATTCCACTCGGTTTGGTCGCCGTGGCAGGCTGCTGACCTGGCGCTGCCACGGTGTCTGGCTCCTGTGTAGTTGGGGCGCTGACATCCCCCCTCCTTGAGTACTGGCTCGCCCTCGAGCCAGTGCAGGGAAGCGGTCGAAGAGGTACTTGGCGTCTTCCCAGGTGGCGTCAAGGACTGAAGGATCGGACCAGCGCACCAGCATCTGTTCGCGCCGGCCTTGTGGTGTCTGTCGCCAGCGCGTGTCCATGATCTCGACGGGTTAGAGAGGCTCGTCTTTGAACGCTGGCAGCTCTGGCTCGACCGAAGTGGTGGCGGGATGGCTCGACGCAGTTGAGAAACGTGGAAGACCGGGTGCACCTTGGCGCCTTCTGGAAGCTGCAGTTCGTACGCCACGGGGTTGACGGCGCGGATGATCTTGAAAGGCCTGAAGTAGCGGAAGGCGAGCTTGTGGTTGGTGCGGCGAGCCACTGTTGTCTGGACGTAGGGCTGGAGCTTGACGAAGACCGCGTCGCCGACAACAAACGTGCACTCGGAGCGCTTCTTGTCGGCTTGCTTCTTCATGATGTCGCGGGCTCGATGGAGATGCTCGGCGATGACTTGTTGCATGTGCTTGGCTCCTCGAGCCATTCCTTGAGTGGGGGAAGCTTGCAAGTGGACGCGGCCTCAATCCCCCAGTGCCGTGGCTCATGGTCGTAGAGTGCTGCAAAAGGGGAGGTGTCGAGGGCAGAATGATAGCTAGAGTTGTACCAGAATTCCGCGAGGGCCAAGTATTGGTGCCATTTATGTGGGCAGGCGTGGATGAAGCAGCGCAGATAAATTTCCAGACACTGCTTGACACGCTCGGTCTGTCCGTCTATTTGGGGATGGTATGGCGTGCTCATGTTCAGATCAGCCCCGATGGTCTTGAACAGCTCGCGCCAAAAGGTGCTAGTGAAGACCGGGTCCCTGGCAGAGATGATAGCAGCGGGCATCCCGTGGAGTTTGTAGACGTTCTCCAAGTATGAGTGAGCCACCTTGGCAGAAGTAAAGGGGTGGCTCAGAGGTAGAAAGTGCGCGTAGCGCGTGAACTTGTCGACCACCACGAGGATGCAGTTGAACTTGCCAGAAGTGGGTAGCACGCCGATGAAATCCATGGTGACCACCTTCCAGGCGTGATCTGGGATAGGCAGGGGCTCGAGGAGTCCGGGATAACGGACACGCTCTGGCTTCGCTTTCTGGCACACAGCACACGATTGCACGTACTGGCGCGTCTACTCCTTCATTTTAGGCCAGACGAACAGGCGACGCAGACGTCGATAAGTTGCTGGCGCACCAGAGTGACCGCCGACTGTGCTGCCATGGAAGGCGCGGAGCACGCGCTGCTGCATGGATGGAGACCCTCCCAGCCAGAGCCTGTTGCGAAAGTAAAGCAGTCCATCCCGCATGGTGAAGCGTTGCTTGGGGTCAGGTCTGCGCTCGAGGTCCGTGATGATTTTCTGAGCTTGGGGATTTGAGGCATAATTGTCTTGAATGTCAGTCAGCCAAGTTGGAGCACAAACTGAAATAGCTGCTAGTGATGCATCAGGAGTGCGTCGAGAGAGCGCATCAGCCGCGGTGTTGGAAGCACCAGTTCGGTAACAGATCTTGTATCTCATACCCAGCAATTTGGTGAAGGCTTTTTGTTGCCAGGGGGTTGACAGGTGCTGGTCGTCGAGGTGAATCAAGCTGCATTGATCGGTGTGGATGATGAACTCGTCCGTGTGCAGGTAAGGACGCCACTGATCGACTGCCATGAGGATCGCCATGCACTCCTTCTTGTATGTGGACAACCCTCTGTTCTTGGGACCAAGCGCTTTGCTTAAGTAAGCAATCGGGTGCCCTTCTTGTTGCAGGACAACTCCTACCCCGTAGGCACAGGCATCTGTGTCAATCATGAATTGCTTGCTGAAGTCTGGTAGCTGCAGAACTGGTGCAGATATCAGTTTCTCCTTGAGTGTGTCAAATGCTTGTTGTGTGTCACTCGTCCAAACGAATAGCTGGTTCTTCTTAAGTAACGTGAAAAGAGGGTGGGCAATGATCCCAAAGTGTTTGATGAACTTGCGGTAATAACCTGCCAATCCGAGGAAGCTACGCACATCTTTTGCACACTCAGTAACATGCCAGTTCTGGATTGTTTGGATCTTGGTTGGGTCCGTAGAGACACCTTGCTCATTAATGACATGCCCGAGGTAGGATATCTGGCATTGGGCAAAGGAACACTTTGACTGCTTCACTTGCCAGTGATCCTTGCATAGCAGTTGCAGCACGAGGGTGAGGTGCTGGAGATGATCAGAGAAGGTCTTACTGAAGACGAGGATGCCATCAAAGAATGAGATGACGCAGACACGATTTGCCGGCTTGAGAGTTGTGGTCAGGGCGCCATTGAAGGTTGAAGGGCCACCAGCAACTCCAAATGGCATGACACGGAATTCCCAGTGGCCTGAATGATTTTGAAATGCTGTCTTGTACTCTTCTCCCTCGGCCATCCTGATTTGGTGGAATCCAGCGCGAAGGTCAAGCTTCGAAAACCATTTGGCACCGGCAAGTTCATCGAGTAGCTCGTCGATAATCGGTATAGGAAACTTGCCCACTACTGTCATGGAATTGAGGCGACGGTAGTCGACACACAGACGCCAAGTCCCGTCCTTCTTCTTGACCAACAGGGCTGGGGATGAAAAGGGACTGGAGCTTTTTTGAATTATTCCTGCATCGAGCAGTTCCTGAACTTGCCGCTCTATCTCTGTTTTCAGTTCTGGCTTGTATCGGTAGGGCCTGGATGTGACAGGTTGCGCGCCTGCCATCAGCGGTATGCGATGGTTGCATTCACGACGCGGTGGGAGGCCACGCGGGTCTTCGAACACGTCAGTGAACTGCTCAAGTAGCCGAAGTACCTCGACCGGCATCTGTGCGTCGTGCTCGTTGCTGCCATCAAGAGAGTTGAGGTGGATAATGTGAGCGACTGATCCTTGCTTACAGGCCTTGAGTAACTCTGGGGCAGAAATAACAGAGCACTGAGTTTGATCCGAAGAGATCGCAGACAGGTGGAGGCGGCCAGCGGGGGTGGTGACATTCAACTGTTGCGCAACCCATTCGATGCTCATGGGACTCTGTTGGCATAGCCAATCCATCCCAAGGATTGCATCATAGGAGCCCAGCTTCAGGATTTTGAAATCTGTTGTGAACTCGTGCCCTTGCGTGATCCACGAACAAGCTGGGATGAATCGGTTGCAGGGGATGGTGTTGCCGTCGGCGACACGCACCTTGCATGGTCGCGGTAACGGCTTCACTCCTTCAAGTTTGGTGGCCAGAGTGCTGTCGACGAAGGATGTAGAGCTGCCTGAGTCGACAAGCAGTAAGATCTCGTGCCCTTGGAGCCATGCCTGTAGCTGAAGAACGCCCGGGTCTGAAGATCCATCCACTGCCTGGCGCGAGAGAGTGCACATGTTCTCTTCTTCAGAAGTTGGTGACAAAGGGGGCGACTCGATGGCGAGGTCGTCTTGGGTGAACAAGGCGAGGAGTTCGTCGACGACATGCATCTGTACGGTCGGTGGGCACACGTGATCCTTGCCCCACCGTTCCCCGCACTTGAAGCAAAGGCCCTTCGCGCGGCGAAACTGCCGGAGTGTCGCGACCTTGCTGTTCTCGGAGTTGGCACGTGCGGCATCGGTGCCGCGTCGATCCTCAGAGACCACGGTTGGTGTAGCAGGTCGACCGAAGAACGAAGGCGTAGTTGTGCGTGGATGACTCCCCTGACCGCGGTTGGTGATGGCGCGGCCGATCGGGAGTTCGCCGTCGGCCACTTCCTCCTGAAGTAGGGCCAGCGAATATGCCGTATCCAAGTCCGGTGGGCGTTGCACGAGCACCACCGCTCGAATGTCCGGTCGCAGGCCCTCGACAAAACGAGTCAAAAAGAAATATGGGTGAGTTAATTCTGAATATGATATGAGGTGATTCATCAAGGACTCAAAGCGCTCGATGAAATCAGCGACCGATGTGGTCTATTTGATGGCATAGAATTGGCGGATGAGCATTTGGTGTTTGTCTCGGCCGAAACGAGTACAGAGCAGGGATGTGAACGATTCCCAGTCCAGCCCGATAAGTTTCTTCTGGACAGATTGGAGCCATATGCTCGCCGGACCAGAGAAGTTTAGGATGGCCATAGGAACACGGTAAGAATCATGGACGGGGAACATCTGGAAATACTGTTTGCACAGCGTTTTCCAGAGCTGTGGGTTGTCGCCGGAGAAAACAGGGAAGCTCATGGATGGTGGTGGCTGGCCTAACGTGGTGAGAACTGATGAGGAAAACGGGGCCGTGGCGGAAGGGACAAGTGGAAGCGGAACCGTACCTGTGACCGGGAGTGCCGTCGGCGACACGGGGGTCACCGACGGGGCCCCCCCGGTGAGATCAGCGACGGCGTGGCCATCAGGCCCGAGAGGTGGTCCGCGCGTTTGGAGCAGCGGTGGGAGGGCGTTGTGGAGCGCCGTCCCGTTGAGATGGTTAACAAGCAGCTCGGCTCGTTAAGCTCGTACTCGTTAAGGCTCGACTCGTTAAGCTCGTTAAGATTAACGAGCAGAAAACCCTGATCGGCTCGGCTCGTTTGAAGCTCGTTAAGCTCGTGAGTGCTCGTGAGTGCTTGTTAATAGATTATAATGTTTTACGATATACAGGATGAATGTGTAGGTGTGGTTTTCAAGACGAAATATGATGACTATAAAAAGAAATGCAGTAGTTTGTTGTCTCATAGGTCGATTAGATTGAATAGATGGGCTGAGGTGCTATAAAAGTTTGTCACGTAAAATGAAAATATGTGTTGTGTTGTTACTAACGAGCTTAACGAGCTACTCGTGAAACTCGTTAGCTCGCTCGTTAAGCTCGTTAAGCTTAACGAGCTAAAATCAATGATTGACTCTGTTCATTAAGAAGCGAGCTACGAGCTTAACGAGCCGAACTATCGAGCGCTCATTAAGCTCGCGAGTTACGAGCTTTTGGTCCAGCCCTAGCCGCGGCTTGCAAGGTCGCCACGGTGGTCTCCAGCTTCGCGAACCTCGCCTCCAGATCGGGTTTCCAGCGGAGGAGATCCTCGATCTGCGACGACTGGGTCTGCAGTTGCTTGAGGACGTGGGCGGAGTCGACCTTGGCGTCTTGGTGCATCTTGTCCAGGTACTCCTTGAGGGCCGGATCCATGGTGGCGAGGAGGACTTGCCGTGCTTGAACGCGGTGGCGAGTCTCCAGGGTTGGCGCGGCGGAGAGGAGTGGTGGAGTGGTCTCTGATACCAGGATGTTAGGGTACCAATCGATCAATAACTCAATCACAGATACAACTCGAATTCACATACAATCAGCCAAGCTGTTCTTGAGAGGGAAAGGGGATGAGGTAGAGAGCCGCCGCCGATCTGATCCTACTGGATGCCTTCCTCGCCTCGCTTGTGGGTGTAAGTAGGTGGCGACCCCGGATCAACCCTAGCGAGTCCAGTCCGGCCCAATGAACCTCCTGTTGGGCTGTATGATGCGGGCCGGCCTACTGGCGTTGCGCCTTGGTGTGTAGCCCTGCGTTCCACTCGGTTTGGTCGCCGTGGCAGGCTGCTGACCTGGCGCTGCCACGGTGTCTGGCTCCTGTGTAGTTGGGGCGCTGACACCGGGACATTGCTTTCAAGAAGCTTTTCACTCCTGTGAGAGTCCGCGTTGCATCCAAATGTTTTCACTTGCCTTCGATCGATCGGTTGTTGCTGCCATGGACCGCAGGCACATCTCATTTCGTTACAGGTTAATGCAGCCCATCAGGGTCGGGCCCATAGTGGTGCAAAAAGTGCGGCCTGCACAGGGCCCAAAATTTTGGGGGGCCCCAATTTTTTTACAAAGGCCTAGTACTAAAAGAAAACTTATGCGCTTTGGGCTGTTGGGTGCTGTAGTGGTCTGGACTGCTGGTGTCAAAGCAACGAGGGCATCGAGGATCGAGCCATCGAGCGACCAGAGCTGAAACGGGATCGGGGATCGATCTCCTCCTCCTCTTCCAGTCCTCCTACTCGTCTCGATCGCTACAGCCTGCAGGAAAGGACCTTTGATCCAAGGTGTTCACTTCGCCTGTGTTGGAGTCTGATCCCTCGGTCCTTGGATCGAGGATCGATCCAAGGTGTTCTGGAGTCTGATCCCTCGGTCGAAGGTGTTCTATCCTGGAGTCTGATCCCTCGCCCCTCAGTCCCTGGATCGATCGGATCACATGGCGACTGGCCGCTGCAGGTGAATACAAGGACCTCCACTCCTCCAGACTCATAAACACATCCCCTATATGTAGATTGAGCTCCGCCGTCGTAGATCAGGGATATGGAAGTTAGATTTGATATAGCTTTTGTTGCCTCAAGTATTTCTGATGGTAAATTTCAAATATCTCCCCAGAATATATCAGAAAATATCCCATGTTTTCTTTAATTACTAGCATACCCGCATATAGTTTGTATGTGATACTTCCAAGTGCTATACCATTGTAACAAGTATAAAGACAGTTACTCTTTTTTCCTAGACACAGTTGTATACATCATATTATGGTTTATATATAGGCTCATGAGCCTAGCAGTTTGCTTTTTTATTTTATTATTATTCAAATGTAAAAGACATAAATATGATTTAGCCTCTAAATATTAGTCTCTTGCATATTTCTAGTGCTATACTACATCCAAATATTGCAATGCCTTTTCTTGGACAGTGCACATGTTAGCTCAAACTTGAATGTGTTCACTAGTTGTATGCCTCTTTGAGCCAATATATTCAAATTGTACTTCTTATATAGGTATTAACTTTGGTTTCTACTCATAAAGAATACTAAAAGAATGAGGATGTTCAAATAAATAGCAACCAGGAGTTGGATAGGTATGACTTTTTTATATTTTCAATTGTTATGTAAGACATTATATTATATACATTACAATTTTTTTCGTGAGATATATATACTATAATTTCTTGTTAGTTCATTTTTTTAAGATAGGGCCCTATTTTTTAGTTTCGCATAGGGCCCCGGATTTTGTCGGCCTGGCCCTGCTGCCCATGCACGCAGTTTAATTAGTGCTCCCTACGTAGACGCAGGAGAGAGGTGGACTTTCCCAGTGGATGGCATGCGGAAAAGAAAAACACGTACCTGCCCGCTGCCGGTCAAATATTTGATTTTGGAAAATGTGACACTAAAATGTTATGACCGTACCCGTCGTGGCGGGTGGTCGAAGACGTTGTATGGTGGCCTTATCGTGCATGTCGGTGCTTTCATTTTGCTAATTTGGTATATGGGTTTCTAGAAATGTTCGTTGTCTTGCCCTGAAGTTGTATGTGTTTGTGCAGAATTTCGTCAACAAATGTTTGTCCTTCTTGTAATTGCTTGTCCATGCATCAGATTCATAACATTATGTTGTCTCATTCGATTCAACTTCTACATTTAATAGATGATACCCCTCGCGTTGCTACTGGAATCAGTTGCAATACATTTCATTTTATTGTGTGGAATTTAAATATTTAGATTAATAAGATGTGAACCAAAATAAAAAAAATACATACGACTTATTATATATAATGTATAATTATAAAATATCTATCAAATATTAGTAGAATAATAGAATGACACACATTTTTTCCATGCATGGTTGCATGTGGTGGTAAGTCTTTTCCCATGCATGATTGCTTGTTGAGGTGTTATCCAACCATAATTGTATGTGACATGCTTGTATGTTGAGATACATAAATTAATAGGATTTAGTGTAATTTCCGCTCCAAACATAGAATTCCGTATATGTGTGAAAGTCGACCAATCGCTGTTACTTGAACGCCTCCCTTTGCCCCTAGATCGATTATAACTTGTGACCAGCGATCCAAGTCTTCCTTATTTGCATAAAGTTGAAACAAGTGAGCACATGAATCTACTTCCATATGCAGGGAGCCTTGCTTTGCTTTGTACTAAGTTGTAAGGAAGCTGCCGAGTAATTGCCGTGCCTGGTTCTACAGTCAACATTTGATCTTCTTTTTCCCAGAACGAGATATAGCTCCCACACTTAGTATGTTTTACACAGCTACACCTACATGCGTGCGGCGCACGGACGGTTTATAGACGTGGATTCATTGAGTTGTAGTAGTGGTTGAAGTAAAAATGTGAACAAGTGGTTGGAGCGTCTGCTTCACAAGCTATATATGCTCTTGTAATGAATTGGCCTCGTATAGTTGCCGCACATAAGCTATGCAAGGGATTGTTGCGTCAAAGACGCGGCGTGATCATGTGAGCACGCGGTGGCATGTGATGTGATCATGGCAGCAGCGAAACGTCCTCCTCATCTTGCATATGCCCTTTTTGGCATGAGAGAGATAGTGGTGCACCGTGTTACCTGCTCCTGTGTTATGTCCCGGCCGTGACATCGCATTCAACAAGCTCACTCCTGTGAGAGTCCGCGTTGCTGCCAAATGTTTTCGCTCGCCTTTGATCGGTTGTTGCTGCCATGGACCGCAGGCACATCTCATTTCGTTATACTAGGTTAATGCAGCCCATGCACGTACTGTTAGTGCTCCTACGTAGACGCTGGAGAGAAGTAGACTTTCCGAGTGGATGGCATGCGAAAAGAAAAACACCTACCTGCCGGTGCCGGTGATGTAGTGTGCACTATTGTTGGCTTGTGGCCATGCATGGATGCATTGCAATGTGCTACATGATCGATGTTATTAGTAAGGAATAGCGTGGACAAACCTATGCCAAAACTAGATGGCACTGTCAATTCACGTTCGTTAAACCCTAACCCTGGACTGGAGTACCCTCATGTCAGGACACACCGACAAAGTTGTTGTGCTGACGTCACTCATTCCTAGTCGTGACGGCTGGACGGCATGAGGTTACAAAGGTACTCTCTCTGTCCTTAAAAGAGTGTATTTTCAACTTTGTTGAAAAATCAAACTTTTTATATTTGACCGTATTTATACAATAATAGACCAACATTTATGCCATCAAATTAGTATCAATAGATTCATGATAAAATATATTTTCGTCATATACCTATTTGGTTTCACAAGCATCGATATATTTTTGCACAAACTCGATCAAATTTTGAAATAGATTGACCCTCCAATAAAGTTGGAAGTACACTCTTTCAAAAACGGAGGGAGTAGATATTTTCCATGCTCGCTTCAATATCATGTACCCTATGGGCGATTTCCTTAAAAAAACTATACCCTATAGGCGACCGACACGTATAGCCCTTGCCTTTACTTCTTCCTTCCTCACTCCCTTCCCATCCGGACAATTGAGCTCTTTACCTGATGGCCTTCGTCAGACCGTTACCGTGTATAAATACTCCGCAGTCCGCACCCTCGCGGCCACACCCCCTACACTGCACCGCACTGCTACCAGCCTACCGTAGCCACTCAGCAACTCCGTGCATCTCACGCCCTCTTAGACCTTGTACAATGGAAGGTGCTTATGGAAGGTGCTTAGAGAAATAAATCAGGTTTTTTTTAAACACCGGTGTCTATTTCTACAGAAGAGACGCTTAGTTAAGCGTCTATCCTGTACAAATAAGCACCGGTGCTTCAGAAAAATCCGGTTTATTTTTCTAAGCATCTGTCTAAGCACCTCCCATTGTACAAGGCCTTAGGGCATCTCTAGCTGCGCCCCCAGGAAGGCCTCCCCAGGCTTTTTTTTGCGCCGGCACCGAAAAATCGGCCCAGTCGCGCCCCCAGGAGCCCGATTTTCGCTGGCTTGGGCCGAAAACAGCGTCGGCGGATCCAGGCCGAACCCGGCGCGCTGGGGGACGCCCAGGGGCGCCGGGGCGAACTGTTTTAGCGCGAAACAGCCGCGGGCCGCCGCGTCAGCGACTCTACCCTCTTCTCGGCCCTTCGTCGTCCTCATCGCCTCGTTTCCCGCGGCGAATCAATGCCAAAGCTGTCGCGCCGGTCAGCCTGCGCCATTGATGCCTCACGGGCGGCGCAGTGAAGACCGGATGACGCGCGTCCCTCGCCCTCCCTCGCCTGCCATGCGTACTCACGGCGGCTCGCGCACGGGCGACGCCTCGGCCTATATAAGACGCGCCCCAGAGCACTCAGCGACTCGTACTCTCTCGCTGTCGTCGTTCCTCCCTCGCCTCTCTCTCGCCGTCGTCGTTCCTCCTTCTCCTCTCTCTCGCCGTCTCCAGCACCCATGGCCGAGCGCTTCCCACGCGACGGCGCGGCGGCGAACGGATTCGGCCGCCGCCATCTTCACGAGAGCGAGGCTCGCCTCCTTTTCGAGGCCGAGTACCCGGTCCCGCCGGACATGCGGATACCCGGGGCGTGGAGGACCAGCGTCGGCGGCGTGCCGGTGCCCCCGATACCCACCGGCGCTGCGCGGCGTGCGGAGATCGCACTTATCCGCTCGTCCCTGCCGCGTGCGGCGAGGGAGGGGCCACGGTACGTCCCCGACAGCCCGCTCTGGGAGCCCTACTTCCGCCGCCGTCACACCGAGCAGCTCGAGGCCACCAACGGCGTCGAGCCCTCCGGCAGGCTCAACGCTGTCGGCCGGCGCCGGTGGTGGGGCGTGCCCGGGCGCACGTTGGAGGTCGTCCTCGAGTACATCGAGGACGGCAACACGCCGCACCTCGAGTACCCCGCCCCCCCTTCCTTCTCACGCCGCCGGGGAAGCTCCTGGACCCCGAGGCGCATGGAGACCGGGGGGTCCTCCTCCTCGTCCGGCGGCTCGCCCTGCCTCCGCCCCGTCAAGTCGGAGCCCCAGGGCACGCCGGTCAGCACGCGCACCCGCAGCTCCGGCGTCCGCATCGGCGCCAACGCCTCCCCACCCACCGGCCGCTTCGTCCTCGTCGAGCCCAAGCTGGAGCTCGGCCTCCCCGCGGAGTACGAGGAGATAGCCCGGTGCGGCTCCTCCGACGAGGACGCCCTGCGGTGGGCGCGGGACGACTACCTCCGCGACGAGATGGTCCGGCAGCGCCGGGCCCTGGAGGAGATCGCCGCCCGCAAGCGTGGGCGCGAGGACGAGCACGGCGTCGTGGTCCTCGACAGCGACGACGACGACGATGACGCCCCGAACCGTCCAACCCGCCGCGCCAACCGGGGGAGGGATGCAGCAGGGACGGCGGAGGCGGGGGCGGCGACGACGACGGCGGCGGCGGCGGCGGTGACTACACGCGGTTCTACAGCCTCCTCGGCATGTAGAACCGCGTGAGCGGGCGGCGAGGCGGGCGGCGAGGGAGACGGCGGGTGTAGCCCGCGGTAGTTTTTTTTTCTTTTTTTATAAAATATGTTTAAGTTTGAACGAACTCGCCGATGTTTGCGTTAAATTTGAGTCGTTTTTGCGCCGTATTTACTTTTTTAACTAACCGTGGGCGTCGCGACTAGAGGGCATTACGTCCCCAGTGCGCGGTTTAGCGCCGGTGCCCTTCGGGGGTGATTTTTTGCCCCTCCGAAGGGCCAACGGCTGGAGATGCCCTTAGCTAGCAAGCTCGTGCCAGCGCGCGATGGCCGCGCCGTTTCTTCTCCTTCTTCTGCTCGTCGTCTCTGGGGGCGCTGCAGCGGGCGGCGACGGCGAGGCGTGGCTTCCCCGGCTCGAGCTCCGAGGCATCGACGACACGGGCCGTGGGCTCGCGTCCGTCGCGCCGGAGGAGCCGGTGTTCATGGACGTTGTCGCCACTGACGACGACGAGGCGGGCGAAACGCCCTGACTCGAGTTCCGTGGCATCGACGACTCGGGCCGTGGGCATGCGTCCGTCGCGCCGGAGGAGGAGGTGTTTATGGACGTCATGGCCGATGCCTCCACGGTCGACGACGAGGCGGGCGAAGCGCCGCGGCTCGAGCTCCGAGGCATCGACGGCTCGGGCCGTGGGTACGCGTCCGACGCGCCGACGCGGCAGGTGTTCATGGACGTTATGTCCGCCAACGGATGCGCGGGGTTCGCGGGCCTCCTCGCCGCGACGGCGAACGCGGACGAGATCTTCCAGCAGCGCCTCCTCGCCGAACGCGGCCGCGGGCTCACAGTCTTCTGCCCCGACGACCTCGCGGTGGCGACGTTCAAGCCCAAGTTCGACAGCCTGAGCGCCGTCCTGCTTCACCACGACGCGGGGGCACGCTACCGGAGGGAGCAGTTCCAGGCGTTCGACTGGGTGCGGGTGGGCTCGCTGGCCACCGACGCGGCCACCAACAAGAGCCACGCCATCGCCGTCCGCGACGACGGGGACACGGTGCTGCTGTGGCGGTGTGGCCGTCGTGCGGGAGCGGCGCTGGGGTCAGGGTGACCAAGACGGTGTCCGAAGAAGCCCCCCTCGCCGTGTACGTCGTCGACGCCGTGCTGCTGCCGGGCCACCTGCGACAGAAGCTGGACGGCGGCGACGAGCCGGGTGCTGCGTGCAAGCCGTGCGGCGGCTATCTCGGCTGGCTGCACTGCTGCATCCCGGCCTGGGTAACGATACTGGTGGCCGTCGGGAGCATGGTTGGCACTGTGATCGGGTTTCTCATACCCCAGGATTGCTGCCGCGGGATTCACTGAACTGAACAACAACAAGAAGAAGGCAGCTATGTTAGCGGTTAATTTATCTGGTTAAGTTCAACTGCACTAGTGAATAAATCCTCTTACATCTACTCCGGAGTATATGGCACTCTATAATTATGGTTGTGCGTGTGCGCACTGTTTAGATCAGCAGATATGTTGCTGCAGCATGCGCTTGTCGGTCCATGTCACTGTTCTGCGTGTGAGTTCGTGGTCTACTGTGTTGGCTCCTGCCCTGTGCCACAACTTAATTTGCATACATCACTTGTACATATTTTTCCTGTTGCAAAATGTCAGATTCAACATCGGCCTAGAAGTCGAGAAAAAAGTAGTCAAATCATGCTACGAAAAGTAATCCCTTCAATCCATAATAAATATCGTGATTTCACTTTAAATTCAGAGGGAGTACTTACTTGAAGGTGTGCTATGATTTGGCCCATAAACATGATCAATGCTAAATTATTATTTTGTTTCTCAAGTTAGTGAGCGCCCACTTTGTGGCATAAGTAGGTGGTAGCGCACGGGAGGACGAGGTTACACGCGCGGCTAAGACTATCCACAATGAGAGTAACATAGGTAGTAATATCACACATATCTAGATAAAATAGATGATGTGATAAGCAATAAATGAAAAAAGTAGCATGTGGTAACATAGCTAGTTACTCCCTCCTTTCCGGTTTATAGGGCTTATCTCGAAATTTTAGGTCTCCTTTGGTTCATAGGATACGAATATTATAGGAATAGGAAAATCATAGGAAGTGAGATGACATGCATCTCAATTCCTATAGAGAAGGAGATGTCATTTGATGCATAGGATAGGAATTTTTTCATTGAGTCTTAGCTAATGTTTTTTTTCCTCCAAAATGTGAAGGATTGATTCCTATCCTACATAGGAATAGGAATCCATTCCTACAAATCAAAGGGCTTTAAAGGAAATTTTCCTTTGCAAATCCTATTCTATAGAAATCCTATGAAATTCCTACAAACCAAAGGAGACCTTAGTTTTTTCCATTTTATAAGGCTCAATTTGGTTGTTCCCATCACATGTTCCGACTTCAAGGTACATTAAATAATTGCATGCAAGTATTAAGAGAAAACTGACCAATGCATGCACTTTATGTATGCATGCTTTGCAATTAATGCATTCATAAACATATTTTTTTAGGAAAACAAGAGCATTAATTGGGTGCTTTTGTAAACTACAAAAAATATTCCACCACTCATCATCTATCTTGGTTGGTGTGATTTTTGAATTGAGCCTTAGGCTGGTCATAGTGGGGAGTAACATATACTAGTATCATGCATATGATACTAGTGTATAATACTACATCCATAATGCATAGTATCATAAAGTAGTATCATAGATGGTCTTATTTATTGCCATGCATGACACATAGTAGCATAACATTTATTATGTTACGGTATCTACCTATGTTACTATGACCCTCTCTCTCTTCTTTAATTTCCTGCCACGTAAGCATGTTTGCGAGTCCCAAGTATATGATACTAGTTATGTTACGCCCACTATGGCCAGCCTTATAAACCGGAAAGAAGGGAGTACTACTAGTATGAGTAACATCACACATATTAAGGCAAGATGAGTCTATAGCTTAATAAATGAAGTGTTGCATGTTACCACACATATGTTAGTAACATAGAATATTAACATGGGTACATTACTACTGTATGTTACTACCCATTGTGGCTAGTCTAAGGTGTGTGTCACTGCGAGGAGGCAGCGAGATCGATTGTCGAGATGGTTTGTAAGTTGTGCACTCTTTGGCTTTACCGGCATAGAAGTGCATATTCAAGTCGTGTCAACGTTATCTCAATCTTGCCATTGGTGCGTGCCAAACATTTCTTCCTACCCCGGCCAGTGTTCGTGGGCCTTATAGCTGAGAGCTTGAGATGTTCGATGGTATGTTTAAGAGAGGAGATTCACTTGTTTTCTTCCCAGTAAAATCTTCCTAAACGAATTTGAAATACATGAAATTTGGGCTACTTGGGCTGCTTTGTGCATGTGTAATTCATGTCTTATCCGTGTTTCATCAATTTTTTTTCTGGTTTTGTTATGGAACTATGAAAAAACAATAAGAAAAGTGCTTGAACATAAATATAGTCATTTACAAAGACATAAACATTTTTTAAAATATGTTTTTTCATAAATACATGTTTCAAACACAGGAACATTTTTTACAAATGAAACAAACATTTCTGTAAAGACATAATTATTCCACGCTATCAGATGAAACGCGGATAAGACATGAATTACACATGCACAATTAAGACCCATATATTCACTTTTGAATTTATAGGACACAGTTGACACACCTTAGGTAATTTGTTAGACATATGATGCATTTAGTCATTCCGATATCAGGTATGCTTTGCATGTCGCAGTTTCTAAAGATATAGGGCATCTCCACTAAACTCCAAGTGTCGTGCATTTTGCATTCCACAACATAATTCAAAATAATGCACAAACTTAGGAAAAGCATTTCGTATATCTATTTAAAGAAACCCATTGAGATATTCTTATCATATATCCTTTTTGTAATGAACTAATCATGTTGACTTCAACCATCAAAAAGGGGAGACTAAAAAGACATCTAAGCCCATGGTTGGGTTTCAGATGATATATGATTAGTGGGACTGAGAGTTTAATCAAGTATTCTACACATGTTTATTCCCAAATTGTAAAAAGAATGTAGGTTAGAGACACCTCACCCCAACACGTATGAAATAACGAGGGGACGTATGACGCCCGTATCAAGGATGGTCGTACCCGTTGTGGAGGGTGGTCGAAGACGGTGTATGATGGCGTTGGCACGCATATCGGTGCATGTACCTTGTTAATTTAGTACTACCTCTTTACACTAACTAGATGATGCCCCACGCGTTGCTGCGGGACTTGGTTGCAATATACTTTCATGATATTTGATTATTTTGAATATTAATATTTGGATGAATAATACGAGAACTAAAACTAAAAACTTATATGATTTATTTTTTCATTGTTGATGAGGTGGACTTTTCACATGCATGTTGGCATGACGAAGTGGTTCTTTTGCATGCATGTTCACATGCTGAAGTGGGTCTTTTGCATGCATGTTAACATGCTTAGGTGACATGTATGCATGTTAAGAAAAATATGTTAGTGGGGCTAGCTATTTAGATATAGAAGATATAAAACATTTTTCTAGCTCAATTTGAATTACAAAACGTTTTCATTAGTTTGCAGAGGGATAATATGGCTAGAAATGCTTGCAGTCCTGCGCTGAAGATGTGTATGCGTTTGTGTCGAATCTCGTCATCTAATGTTGATGTCCTTGTTGTCCATGCATTATCAAATGCGCCTTGGATTCATAACATCATGTCGTCTCATCGGATTCAGCTTCTAAACTAATTTAGTGCAATCTCTGTTCCAAACTTAGGATTTCTGTTTTTGCTAGTTACCAGGTACCTGATTTTTTTTGTTGCGTCCGGTACCTCTTCCTTCCTTCTTCCTTGTACCTTGCCGGAGAAGAACTAGCCACACCATCTATCTTAGGCGGAAGCCACAACCCCAATATCTATCTTATGCGGAAGCCACAACCCCAATATCTATCTTAGGGGTGGATGGGTGCACGGGATCGTCGGGGTTGTTCATCTGTGGTGCGGGGGCTAGAGGGATGGTCGGGACGATAGTTAGCAACAGTGGTGGTGGTGGGTGGGGGGGGGGGGGGGAGGGGGGTTGAGTGGAGGGCGGGGTAGCGAGGCGGTGCACGGCAGTGCCTGCCGACCGCCGGGGTGGAGGCAGGCGGATGGGGCAGGGTAGGCCGGCGGTGCACGGCAGTGCCTGCCGGCCACAGGGGTGGAGGTAGGCGGATGGGGCAGGGTAGGCCGGCGGCTGCAGAAAAGAGGTGGATCATATCGTGGGAGGAAGAAGGTGGAAGACGGCCTGTGAGCCGTTGGATGAATATCCGACGGACAGAAAAGAAGTAACCGACACTCGATGTATTTTGGGTACCTGCCTTTTAGTCGGTCCCTAGGATTTTATATATGTGTGAAAGTCGATTGATCACTTAACAATGAAGGTACGAAGCGAAACCCAGTACATGAACGTCTCCCTCGTTTGTAACTTGTGACCAGCAATCCAAGTCTGCCGTATTTGCCTAAAGTTGAAACAATTGAGCACATGGATCTACCTTCATATGCAGGGAGCTTTGCTCTGCCTTGTGGTAAGTTGTCAAGAAGCTGCCGAGTAATTGCCGTGTGCGTGGTTGTAGAGTCCAAATTCGATGCTCTTTTTTCCAGAACGAGATATTGCTCCCACGCTTAGTATGTTTTACACAGCTATACCTACATGCGTGCGGCGCAAAGACGGTTTATAGACGTGGATTAATTGTAGCTGTGGTGTACTAGTGATTGAAGTAAAAGGTGTGAACGAGTAGTTGGAGGCATCGGTGTCACATGCTATATATGCTCATGTAATGAATCGGCCCCAGAGCCAAGCAAGGAAAGAACTCACCGCGGAGCAAGGATGCGATACTGTGATCATGTGAGCACGCGGTGGCATGTGATGTGACCTTGGCAGCAGCGAATAAACGCCCTCCTCATCTTCCATAGCCCGTTTTGGCATGAGATAATGGCGCACCATCCACCACCATGTACCTGCTTCCGTGTTATCTCCCGGCCGGGACGTCGCATTCAACATAGCTTTTCTGCTTCCGGTTACGCCTGTGAGAAGCCGCGCGTTGCATCCAAATGTTCTCCATGCGTCGCTGGCACGCACATCTCATTTCATTTACACTTTACAGGTCAATGCAGTCCATGCACGCATTGTTAGCGCTCCTACGTAGAGGGCATGGAAGTAACATTTGTGATGTCGTGTGCACTATTGTGGCGATCGAGGCATCACAATGTGCTGTTCAATCTTAATTAGGAAGGAATAACGTCAGTCATTTCACGTTCCCTAAACCCTAAACCCTAGAGTAACCTTGTATCAAGACACACCGACAAAGTTGTTGTGGCGATCGACGGCTGGACGGCATCAAGTTACGAGGAAGATAAAACGCGCTTGGGTAGGGCTCTGCCTTGCTCGCTTCCATATCCCCCTACCCTATGGGCGATCGACACGTATAGAGCCCTCGCCTTTAGAGGGTGTTTGTTTTCAGGAATTTATTGGTCTAGGGACTTAAAAAAGTCTCTATAAGTCCCATCTAAACCAAACAGAAGGGACTTATAGGGACTTAAAGTGGGCATTTGAGACTTATAAAATAAGACTCTCAAGGAGGGACTTATAGGGACTCATAGTTGTAATTTGGTCTTATAGAGATTTATAAGTTTCAGGAACCAAACAGATAGAGACTTTTTAAGGACTTAGAACTTATAAGTTAAGACTAAAAAGGTACTATGACTTATGAACCAAACAGGTCCTTAGTCCTTTCTTCCTCGCTCCGTTCCGGACCATGGAGCTCCTACCTCGCCATTCCTATGCCTGACCGCCTCCTTCACCGTGTATAAATGCTCCACCCTCGCGGCCACACCCCCTGCACTGCACTGCAACTACCAGCCATAGCCAGAAGGCACTCAGCAACTCCCCTCCCTCGCTCTCTCTTGGGAGAAAGGTGTGGCAGCCGCGATGGCCGCACCTTTTCTGCTCGTTCTTCTGCTCGTCGTTTCTGGAGGCGCTGCAGCGGGCGGCGACGGCGAGGCAGGGCTGACCCGGCTCGCGCTCCGAGGCATCGACGACCCGGGCCGTAGGCACGGGCCCTTCGCGCTGGAGGAGCCGGAGTTCATGCCCGAGATCTCCACGCACGACGACGAGGCGGGCGAAGCTCCCCGGCTTGAGTTCCGAGGCATCGACGACTCAGGCCGTGGGCACGCGTCCGACGCGCCGGACGAGCCGGTGTTCATGGCCCACCTCGACGACGAGCCGGGCGAAGCGCCCCGGCTCAAGTTCCGGGGCATCGACGGCTCGGGCATAGACGAGGAGCCTGTGCTCATGGACGACGACGAAGCGCCCG
Organism: Triticum urartu; assembly: GCF_056163025.1. Taxonomy (NCBI): domain Eukaryota; kingdom Viridiplantae; phylum Streptophyta; class Magnoliopsida; order Poales; family Poaceae; genus Triticum; species Triticum urartu. The sequence continues at coordinate 125,412,406 of NC_141874.1, read as the reverse complement.
GGCTCGAGTTCCGAGGCATCGACGACTCCGGCCATGGGCGCGCATCCGACGCGCCGGAGGAGCGGGCGTTCACGGACGTTATCTCCACGGGCGGCGCCTGCGACCACTTCGCCCGCCTCGTCGCCGAGACGGGGAACGCGAGCCAGCTCTTCTGGGAGCGCGCCGCGGGCGCCGGCGGCCTCACGGTGTTCTGCCCCGAAGACAAAGCCCTGGCCGAGTTCGAGCCGAAGTTCCGAAGCCTCGGCGCCGACGACCGGCTCGCCGTCCTGCTGTACCACGGCGCGGCGACCACCTACGGCAGGAAGTTGTTCCAGGCGTTCGACTGGGTGTCGGTGAGCTCGCTGGCCACCGACGCGGCCACCAACAAGAGCCACGCCATCACCGTCCGCGACGACGGGGACACGGTGTGGCTGTGGCCGTCGTGCAGGAGTGGCGCTTGGGCCAGGGTGACCAAGACGGTGTCCGAAGAAGCTCCCCTCGCCGTCTACGTCGTCGACGCCGTGCTGCTGCCGAACCACCTGCGACAGAAGCTGGATGGCGGCGACGGGCCGGCTGCTGCGTGCGAGCCGTCCGGTGGCTATTTCGGCTGGCTGCACTGCTGCATCCCGGTCTGGGAAGTGATAGTCATGGCCGTGGCGAGCATCGCGGGCTTCCTGGCCGGGTTTCTTCTTCATGATGCAGTCGACAAGATGAGCAACAAGGCCAATTTATCTGGTTAAGTTTATCTGGTTACACTAGTAGTGAATAATGCTCTAGAATTATGGTTGTGATGTTTAGCTCAGCATATATATATTGCTGAAGCATGTCGATCGATCGCCTGTCGTGGCATGGCACGTACTCTTCTGCCGGAGTTAAGTACGTGTGAGTTCCTGTGTTTGGTTCATGTGCTACAGCTTAATTTGCGTGGCATGATTTAGTGTGGCATTTACGTCGTCTTTGACGTTTTCTCCCTAGAAATGGAGCTTGCATGTGCGTGTCCATCTGGCCTCTTCTCGAGAACCAGTGCACCAAACTGTGACAATACACTCGGTCACGGATCCAAATTTGAATGCACAAATGCAAGTCCCCTCAATCAAAACTCATAAAATTCAAATACAAAGCTACTAGATGCACTCAAAAGTCTTCCCCCCCCCCCCCCCCCCCCCCCCCCCCCCGAAAAAAGATGCACTCAAAAGTTAATCTAAGTAATGGTTAAAAGTAGTTTAAGATTCTCCAAACCTATGTGATGTAACCTCCAAAACACATGAAATACTAGAAACAGGGTCGTGGAATGGTTAGGTTACTTAGACGCTCGATTGGCCTCTAGGTTGTTTTTCGCTCAAGTGCTAGCCCATTTAAATGGACGGTTTTCCAGGACCTTCACGTTGTTGGTCTCCTCTCGTTCCTGATACAAGAACCTATCACCGTCTCCTCGTCCAAAATGAATCGGGGTTCGGGTAGGGGCTCAACGATCACATCACACAACTACCTGGGCGGCCGCCCATACCTTCCCCTATGGTATCGCCATCCGTGGATAGACTGTAAAAGTTTTTAAAAGAAATTATCACGTACATATAGTTGTCCCGTCGTAAAATGTCAGATTCAAATCCAACCTACAACTCAAGCAAAAAAAAAAGGAAGAAGGTCAAATCATGTTATGAATAATAGTTATTTGAAGTTGGGCTACGAATTTCACGCCATAGACATGATCAATCCTAAATTACTGATTTTGTTTGTCAAGTTGGACTTGAGTTATTTCTGACACTATAGTGTATATTATGAGTATGTCATAATTTTTTTTCCGGACATCTTCATCGGTTGTTGATGCACCGGTTGCACTGCAACTACGCGTGCACCAGATGCATTCTCCTCTAATCTATTCATTCATCCTCAAGTAAGGATTTTCTAAAGTGTACATTGTCTATCGAGAAAGATTCACCGTTACTCATCTCATCTAGAGCGTCGTATTTAGATTTTTGTGTGTCGCAAGTATCATGTAAGGAAAGAGCAGATATGAGACGTCGTGGTCCTCATTTCCTACCCACCCAATACAAAATTTTGGCCTCCGTCCACCTACCTATGATATTCTCTCTACCCTCCCCCACCCAACAATTTCTAGATCTGGCGACGGCCGAAGAGGCAGGTGCTCATTTCCTTGCCATCTAGGTGCAAGCGAGGGCCGGCTTGGTGGCATGAGAAGGTGGCCAAGCAAAGGAAGAGGAGGTCGCATGCACGGCTAATGTAGGTGTCAGTGTATGAAGGCAGCGAGATCGGCACTGGAACGGATATGTGGTGATGTGGCGGCCTCGCCGGTATGACCTTGCCAATGACATGCGAGAAGTCTTCGTGCACGAGCCCCTTAGACCAACGTCTGAGAACCAGAACGATCACCGTTGAACCCTTGAATTGATCGAAGAAATTGACACAAAATCTGGCCGTCTCATACACACAGTGAGAAACCCTAAACTCATCGTCCTTAAGAGCCGATGAAAATTTACACCGGAACTCCGTCTAATACACCCCGATGAGCGAAGTCAAAGAGGATCAGAGCCTGAAAGACGAACCTCGAAGATTAAGCGTCGTCATCCGCCCGAGCGCCGCTCCTTTGAGAATTAAAATCCTAATTCCTATCTACTAGTTAGAGCCGAGGCACACATAGTCGCCACTGGCCAGAGCCAGCCGTTGATCCATGACAAATTGTGGGGTGGGGGAGGGTACAAGTGCAGTGAGGAGGCAAATCCACGGACTCAGTTCCCCCTGTTTATTATATGTTTGATGCTCTCTTCTAACTCTGAAACATCTGGTCACCATTTTATCATAGATTGAGCTAACAGAAGTTCATTCGCTACCGTAGATTCTAAGTGTCCATGCCTAGTGGTGGATCACTTCACCGAGGAAATCTGAAAATTGTCACTCGATCATTGTGCAGAATTTCTAGAGAAAAATGAAATAATGAATCGGCCTCAAACTTTTCTGAAAAAATCGTGTTGCTTGCATGGGACGCTGGCTGCACAAAGGTAAAAATATATGAATCGGCCTCCACGGCTTTGCTTCGTGGTAAAAGAAACTGCGGAGCCGTTGCCGTGCTTCAGAAATATCAACGAGCCAAAACGATGAACAAGGTAATAACTGACATTGACTGCCATATCTTCACACAATTAAACCGTGTGCAGCTCACAAATTATATAGTGGGCATGGCAGAAACAATAGCGAAAGGTGAGAACAAAGACGGCACACGGCAGTGGTCATAGCTAGATTTGTTCTACGGGCTAGTCCAGCCCATTAAGGGTAAATACACCGGAAGTCATAGAACTTGCAGGCGATGTGCAGTTTGGTGCACAAACTTGTAAAATACATGTTTTTAGTCATCAAACTTGTACGGACGTTCATATACGGTCACATTTCATTTAAACACGGACCGAAAAGCCCTTAATTTCTTTTATTTATGTATTAATAAGCCCATAAAATAAAATTATTAAAAAGCAAGGGACAATGGGGTTTTGAACTCAAGACCTGCCGCTGGTTGGGGCGTGTGGACAACCACCAGAACAATGATCATTTACGCTTGAACAAAGCTATCAACATCTGCTATATATCATATAAACACGGACCGAAATTAAATTTAAAAGGAAATGTAACCCAAAAAAATGGAGCACCATGTCTCAACTATCTAACCTCATGGACAACGTTGACTAAGATTACCACCAGGTTACAACAACACAACATGTATAGAAGGGATAAACATTTTTCATGTTGTTATTCCTTCTTGTTCTATGTAAGAAAACAACTTTATATTCTTGTGTTTGTGACATTTAAAAAATGTTTATATGTTACAAAAAAAGATACGTGACATTTTTAAAATTGTTTAAACATTGTAAAATTTATGGACTTAAAAAACATACGTTGCATTTTAAAAATGTTCACACATTTCAAAAAACTGAATATGACATTTTTAAAAATGTGCATACAATGTACAAACATGTTTTCATAGCTGAAAAATGTTTCATACAATGCAAAAATATTTAACATGTAGTATTTTAAAAAAAGCTTCAAAACTTGTATTTTAGAAAATGTTAATAATATGTTTAAAATATATTGAATGTGTATAAAAATGTTTTTAATTGTATACTGGAAATACATACACGTCAGAACATAAAAGTTTAATTATGTTTAACATTTTCCAAATACATGATTAGCATTTTTAAAATATTTTCTTGTGTCTATTTTTCCAGTATAATCTTAAAACATTTTTATACATGTTTAATATTTTTTAAACATATGATTAAGATTTTATCAAAAACGAGTTTCAGAATCTTTTTCGAAATACATGTTAAACATTTTTGGATCGTACCAAACATTTTGTAAACTACATGAATATTTTTGTACATTGTATAAATATTTTTAAAATTGTTATGATTTTTTTCTAAAATGCATGAAAAAAATATTAAATGCAACTTATGTTTTTGTAATTAGACACATATGTTTTACAATATTTTACATTCTTTTAAATGTCATGTACCTTTTGTGTAACACATAATCATTTTTAAATATCAGAAACACAAGAATATAAGTTGTGTTCTTACATAGAACAAGAAGGAATAAAAACATGAAAATTGTTTATCTCTTCTGGACATTTTCTGTTATAGTAGCCTGGTGGTAATCTTAGTTAACATTGAGCATGAGATCACATGGTCGAGCCACGTTGCGCTCTTTCTTCAGGTTGCATTTCTTTAAAAAAAATCGGTATGTGTTTATATGATATATAAACTAGTAGTGATTTCCAAACTTGAATGATCATCCGGTATGGTGGTTGTCCACACAATCCTGGTGGTGGCAGTCCACGTGTTCAAAACCTGTCATCTCCTTATTTTTTATCATTTTATTTTAGGAGCTTAATAAATAAAAACTTTTATGTAAATCTACCTTGTGAGAGCGGCCCACAGCGAGCCCTGGCATGCCATGTAGGCCATGGATACATGTCTCAAAAAAAAGTAGGCCATGGATATGTCTGCGTACGTAAAATGTGACCGTATATGAACGTCCGTGCAAATTCAATGACCAGAAACACGTATTTTACAAGTTTATGCACCAAACTGAGTGTCGCGTGCAAGTTCAATGACTCCTAGTGTATTTACCTCGCCCATTAACCATTATGTATGTTGTCGAGGTAAATACACCACTGGTGCTTGAACTTGCCACGAATGTGCACTTTAGTGTCCGAACTTGCAAAATACATTGAACTGGTTCCGTAACTTGGCATAGACGTGCATATACGGTTCAAATATTGTTTCTATACATCCACGACGTTGACGATCGCACCATCATGGCATGGGACTCACTGTCAGGGACAAGGTGTGTGGCCTGTTTTTTTTTCGGAGAACCCTCTAGAATTTTTTTTCCTTGCAATGATAAATTATAAAAAATATATTTATAATTAAAAATGGGTACGGGGTTCAAAACAGCAACCTGACGCGCGCAGGTGAGTGTGGCTAGCCAGTAGGCCGGCTTAAATTTAGCGTCATAAAAGGATTCATACACTATACATATATAAAGCTGAACAACATAAATTTAAAAATTTATTCCATCAATATAGCCCTGTTGATTTGAACCTACAACCAGGGGCTATATAGCCGACGCACATATATACCACTCCAACTGACGACATCGAATGGTAAAAATGATAAATTTAGGTTTATAACATAACAAGCCCCTCTCGCTAAACTAGACCATAGCGTGGCTCAGTTTTTTTATTTCAAAATTTTGTAAAAATACGTAAATTATAATCATTTGTTACAAACAATAGACATATATTTAAAACAAATTACATTAAAAAGTTCACATAATTTCATAAAATACCAATGCAATAATTTAAAAAAACACATAATAAAATTATGAATCAAGATTATATCTTATAATCTGAAAAATGTTTGCATTTTAATAAAATATTATAGTAGTTTTACAAATGTTCATATATGTAAATAAATTCTCATATAATTTTAAAATTTCCACATTCTGAATAAAATATTCACGTAGTTTATAAATGTGCTAATGCTTTAAGTAAAAACCGTGTGTTTTCTAAAAAAATTACAAGTCTAGTGCGCCCTTAGATTGCGGATCCTCATATGAATAATACTTGAATCATATAAACATGTTTATCATTCATAAATATTTTCAATTGAATGAGTATGTTTTAAAATAACATGTGATTTTTTAAATGACATGAAGATTTTTGCATTCTTTTGAAATTATGTTCGTTAGACAGTCATAAAGATTACTTGTACTTTCGATACATGAGAACTCATTGGTTGGAATGGCATCCATGCCTGGTCCATAAGCTTTGGTCGGATGTTCGAGTCACATAGTTGGTACTATTTTTGTTGGTTCATTAAATTTCTTTTATTTATACTTTGCAAAAAAATCCCTTTATTTATGTTGTTCCACCTAGTTTATAAAGGTTATGAATAATCATGGAGCAGCAAATGTGAAGTGGTCTATTGGCTAGCCCAGCATGCACTTGACTAGTAGATCTCCCTTTTGTAACCACCACATCGCTAGTTTTTTATTATTTTATAATTATAGTACGAAAAATAATTGTAGCGCAAGGTTATGAATCATCACGAAGCAAAAAATTTGTCAGTTTCTCTACAAGGGCCTTATTGTATGAAAAATAATTCTGAAGGGGTTTCTGCAAAAAAAAAACAGGCCACACACCTCGGGTGCCATTCCATGTTGGCGCGCCTCATCAGCGTCGCGGATGTATACAAACGTCATTTAAACCATATATGCACGCCCATGCCAAATTATGAAACCAGTTCAATGTATTTTACAAGTTCAGGCACTAAACTGCACATCCGTAACAAGTTCAAGCACCACCGGTGTATTTACCTCTATGTTGTCATCTATACCGGATCAAGATGAGCAGAGGTGCATGGCTTGAAAACACCCAGGAGCCAAGAAAGGAAACACCTCAGCACCCTGGGCTTCAAGATGGCTCGACACAGCCAAGCGATCCATGTGCCTGCCCACAACTTGTAACCAAGACTGCAAGCAAGGGTGGAAAAGTGTAGGGCTCGCCGTCTCACACTCGCTTCCAGCTAGGTTGGTTCGTTCATATGGCTGCTGCAGGGTGGCTCATCGTCGTGTGCAGCGGCGGCAGCCTCGCCCTCGACATCACGGCGTTTGTCTTGGCCGTCCTCGCGGAGGACTGCGTCCCAGGGGTGATCCAGTTCACGCTCGAGGACCCACACCAGTTAAGCACATTTCCATCGTATAATCTTTCTACTATGTAGTTTCGCTGATGGATCGACGGCTGGCTCTCGTCATGACAAATTATTCGAATTTTTCAGGAGGTTATGCATGACGCTGCTGCTGGTGGGCGTCCCAGTTGGTGCGTTCCTGCTGCTGGCCGAGTCGTGCTGGCTCAAGTATGAGCAGCAGCAGCCGCCGCCCCCGCCGGCCGACGTCAAGCTCCTGGTCGTCCTGACCGCGCTCGAGTGGCTGCTCGCGTTGCTCGCCGTCGGAGCGGCGTCCTCCGCGCTAATCGCGGACCTCGTCGCCACGCCCGTGTGCGCGTCGTACCAGCTCGCCGCCGACCGGACGGCATGTGCCGGCGGGGCTCTCGCCGCGGCGTCGGCTGTCGGGTTGCTCTGCGTCGTCTGCTCCCGGTTGCGCCAAGCTCCCGCGCCTCTGCAGCCTCAGGCGTAGTAGGAATTACTCTGCGGTAGTGTGTGAGTGGCCTGATCCTTGTAAGCAGTAGCTAATCAAATGCTTGCTTCTTCTTCATTTGCTGAACCTTCTTCCTTGAATGCATCTTTGTTCAGGCGCCTCCGCAGGTTCATTCCCCCCTCTTGTGTTTGGTTATGCAGCTTTGTTCAAAAAATCAAGACTGAGAATTGCTTTTCTGCTGTAGTGTAGGTGTGCTATCCGAACATTTCTCTTTTCATTTTCCGTAATATCTTAACCCTGTGTGGGTTCGACGCTAATGTGAGAGCAGTTTGATCCTTGTATGAAGCAGAAGTAAATCGTGCGCACTTGATTTAATAGCTCGTCGATGCATGTCTCGGATGCATCGATCGACGCACGGTTGATTTCGATAGAAAAAAAAAACTGTGTGTCTCTTATTTCTCTGTTAAATCTTGATCAAAAAGGATAATATTGACCAGAGTGGGATTTGAACCCACGCCCTTTCGGACCAGAGCCTTAATCTGGCGCCTTAGACCAACTCGGCCATCTGATCATTTTGTTTATTTTCCACGTGTCCTTCCTAAACTGCATCAGGCCACAAACCTCTACACCTAACACTAAAACTACTATAGTACCATTGACGGCTAAGGGAAAACCATTAGCCGTAAACTAAAGAGAAAAATTACAGTGTAGGAGGTGAAATTTGCACGCGTCTAAAAAGTGCTCCATGCTAACCAGGTCCAGTCCAGTGGCTAAACTTGTCGGATGTTGGTTTGCAACTGCTAGTAGGATAGTCAGGGAGGAAATCAGCAGGGCATGATCAGCAGCTAGCTTGTGGAGTGTTGTTTGTGTTTGAGGGAAACATTACTACAGAGATGTTGACAGTGGATTCTAGAAAACCGCTCTTTTCTCATCGGTTCATGGCACCGGAGGAGCTGGAGGTGAGTAATATAGTGCAAAACATTTTTCCAAACTTGGGATTTCACATGTGTGTGGAAGTCGATCGATGGCTTAACTGCGAAGACACGAGGTGAAAGCTAGTACAGGAGCGTCTCCATTTGCTACTAAGGATCATTTGTTAGCTGTGACCAGCAACCCATGTTTGCCACATTTGCACAAAGCTGAAATGAACGGAGCGCGTGAATCTATCTCCGTGTCCGTATGCAGGGAGTTTTGCTTTGTGTTGCAAAAGTGGTATGGAATTTGCTGCGAAATTGCCGTGCCTCCTTTCTGAAGTATCAACAGAGTTTAGTTTGATGTTCTTTCTCTGATGAACTCCTAGTTCCCAAACATACTTTGCATTGGTTGCAATGCTAGTAGTATATGCATTACACAGCCACACCTACATGCTCGCCGTGCACAGACGGTTTACATGTAGACGCGGATCGATTGTAGTGGTTGATGTAAAAGGTGAACAAGTGGTTGGGGCATCGGTGTCACAGCCTCACTATCACAGTCACCGGCTATATATATGCACTTGTAATTAATCGGCAACATACATATGCCAACGTAAAGCCCAGATAAATAGCCAAACAGGGAAAGACCTCGGCGAACAATAAAGATGTTATCATGTGAGCCCGCGGTGCCATGTGATAATGGCAGGCAGCAAGGAAAAACCCTACTCATCTCGCGTATGCAGTACCATCTACACATGCTCCCGTGTAATCTCGCACGACATTGCATTCAACAAGCCTTTAGATTTGTGTTGTTTAATTCCTTCCCATTTTATGATCCCCTGCCAAAGGTTCCGCTCGAGTTCCGAGTGGAACTGAAAAAACACGCACCTGTTGGTGATGTCGCGTGAGAAACTATTGTAGCCATTGATGCATCGCGGTGTGCCAATCGACCTTAGGAAGGAACAATATTAGTCATTTCACGTTTCCTAAACCCTAAAAACAGGAGTAACCTTAATTATACCAAGACACACCGACACAATTGTTGTGCTGACTTCAATCACTCGTAGTGGCGATGGCATGCAGTTACGAGGAAGACAAAACGCGCTAGGGATGTATCTCTGGGCAATTGGTGCTATCGATGCACCGGTTTCCTTAGCATATTAAATATTCAAAAAAATGAGCACTGACACAACAATAATGTATGTTGTAAAAAGAATTCAAAACAAAATTTGAAACATTATGTGAGATACAAAAATAACAAAAAGAATTCAAAACAAAAATAACTAGATACGTTCCCAAAACGCGCTTGGCGGTAGAGCTTCTCTACCCTATGGGCGACCGACACGTAACCTTGCCTTTATTCCTTTCTTGCTCACTCCCTTCCGACCATGGAGCTCCTTCCTCGCAATTCCTATGCCTCACAGCCTCCGTCACCGTATATAAATACTCCATCCTCTCGGCCACACCCCCTACACCGCACTGCAAGTCAGCAACCTACCAGCCTCGCGGCCAGTCTGCCAGTAGCCACTCAGCAACTCCCCTCTCTCGCGCTCTCTTGGTGCAGTCGTGCCGGCGCGATGGCCGCACCTTTTCTGCACCTTCTTCTGCTCGTCGTCTCTGGGGGTGCTGCAGCGGGCGGCGAGGACGAGGTGGGGCTGCCCCCGCTTGAGCTCCGAGCCATCGACGACCCGGGCCGTGGGCGCGCGTCCGTCGCTGCGGAGGAGCCGGTGCTCATCGCTGATATCTCCACGCACGACGACGAGCCGGCCGAAGTACCCCGGGTTGAGTTCCGAGGCATCGACGACTCGGGCCGTGGGCACGCGTCCGACGCGCCGGAGGAGCCGGTGTTCATGGCCGATGTCGCCACGGACGACGACGAGGCGCTTTTCGGTGGCATCGATGAGTCGGGCCATGTGCACGCGTCCGACGCGCAGGAGGAGCGGGCGTTCACGGACGTCATCTCCACGGGCGGCGGCTGCGGCCGCTTCGCCCGCCTCGTCGCCAAGACGGGGAACGCGAGCCAGCTCTTCTGGGAGCGCGTCGCGGGCGGTGGCGGTCTCACCGTATTCTGCCCCGAAGACAAGGCCCTCTCCGAGTTCGAGCCCAAGTTCCGAGGCCTCGGCGCCGACGACCGGCTCGCCGTCCTGCTGTACCACGGCGCGGCGACCACCTACGGCAGGAAGCTGTTCCAGGCCTTCGACTGGGTGTCGTTGAGCTCGCTGGCCACCGACGCGGCCACCAACAAGAGCCACGCCATCACGCTCCGCGACGACGGGGACACGGTGTGGTTGTGGCCGTCGTGCGGGAGCCGCGCTTGGGCCAGGGTGACAAAGACGGTGTCCGAAGAGGCCCCCCTCGCCGTGTACGTCGTCGACGCCGTGCTGCTGCCGAGCCACCTGCGACAGAAGCTGGATGGCGGCGACGAGCCGGCTGCTGCCGAGCCACCTGCGACAGAAGCTGGATGGCGGCGAAGGCCAACTTAAATTTTTTTTAAACACAGTACAGACGCAAGCGCTCATATAAACGCGCATATACTCACCCCTATGAACGCACACACGCACACCCTACCCTTATGAGCACCTCCAAGAGACTGAGCCGGCATATCATCTTAAGATTTTACGAAGTTACCGTAGGCGTCTCGTAGTCGACGGGAACGTCTCCTCATACTGAAAGCGTATCGCCGGAATTCCTGAAATAAATCCAGGATAAATGCGAGCACCAGGATTTGAACCCTGATGGGTTGGGGATACCACTGTCCACCTAACCACTGCCAACTTAGCTGGTTAAGTTTATCTGCACTAGTAGTAGTGTGAATAATGCTGTAGAATTATGTTTGTGGTGTGCGCATGATCGAGTAGTATGTGTTTAGCTCAGCATATTATATTGCTGCAGCATGTGACAGGCGCCTCCGCAGTCTTCTGCCTCGTTATGCATCTTTGTTCAAGACTGAACGGCATGGACCCGAAATATCTGAACCTTTCTTGCTGTAATGTGAGCTGTCTGATCCTTGCATAAAGCAAAAGCAGATGTAAATCGTGGCAATTCGATTTAGCCGGTCAATGCATATCTGTGATGATTTGCATGGGGAAAAAAATACTGTATGTCTCTGTTTTCTTTAGTAAAAAAGGATAATATTGACCAGAGTGGGATTTGAACCCACGCCCTTTCGGACCAGAGCCTTAATCTGGCGCCTTAGACCAACTCGGCCATCTGATCATTTTTGTTTAGTTGCCACGTGACGGTATACAATACAGCACATGATCCCAGGTAACTACTCCCATCAGGCCACAAACCTCTATGCTTGACAAGACAATGAAACTACATCAATGGCTAAGGGAAAACCATAGTCGTAAACTAGAGAGAAAAACTACGATCTACCGTACCGAAGAGTTATTCTGTAAGAGTGTGGGAAGAGAAGTTTGCATATATCTATATTTATCTATATCTATATCTATACCAATATAAAAAGACTCAAATAGACAGATCCAAACCATCTCGACCGTCAAATGATGTTATCTAGTGGTTCAAATTGCTCCAATGTTGAGCATCAAACACGTTTAACGTTCTAATTATCCATCACTGCCATTGGTTATAAACACGTTTTCACTCAACACTATCCCTTGAAATCTGCCATGTAATTAATATCCTATCATCCCACGAAAAAGTAATTGATATCTTACCAACCTAATATAAACATGCATTGCACGTACATTATTATTAGTTTGAAAAGTGCTCCAAATTAACCAGGGCCAGTCCAGTGGCCAAGCTTGTGGGATGTGTAGACAAGGGTTTGTAGGAGTGGTGTTTGTGTTCGTGGGAAACATCACTGGTGGATTATGAAAAGCAATTTCCTTGGGGTGGTTGGTGAAAGCAAATGATTTTGGAAAACCAGGTCTTTTCTCGTCAAGTCCATGTCATTGGAGCAACTGGATATACGTTACCATCCTTTTGGGCTGAAGGGCAGTGCAGTTGTAACTAGAATTGCTGAAATGACGGCAACATCTGGAACTGCTTACAAGCTTTTCGTCAGAGAGATGATTTTACTGATATGGCCTCCATAATTGGTACGTACTTTCATAATAGATGGTGATATGCAGGGCATTAGGGCTAGTGAAGTTGTAAGAATTAGTGTGGGGCGAGAGCGAGAGATGAACTAGTGTGTGGCGGTGGCCATAGCCACATTTGTCCTACATTGTCATGTATCAAGATGAGCAAAGACGCATGGCTTCGAAACACCCAGGACCAGGAGCCAAGAAAGGAATTACTTGGGCACTGGACGTCAAGAGGCCTCGGCAGCCTATAAATTTCGACGAAGGCCCGGAGCAAGGCCTCTCAACGCGGTATGCCATGTGCACTTGTGAGCATGCGATGCCCACGAATAAATGTGGCAACCGCAAAGCACCCTCCTCACCTCGCGTATGCCCCTTTTTTTTTGAAATTGCGTATGCCCGTTTTGGCACGAAACATTGCACTCAATAAGCTTTTTTGCTTTGTGTTGTATAGTACTCCCTTCGTAAACTAATATAAGAGCGTTTAGATTACTACTTTAATGTGCTAGCCGCTCTTATTAATTTACAGAGGGAGTATGTAGTAGTTCACTTCCATGCATGATAACATGACGGTGGATGAAGCTCGGGCTTCCCACGGCAGCATGGCGTAGTGCAGTCCATATCCAAGGCGGATCTGGGTCGGCGATCTCTTGGTTTTGCCACGGATTGGTTCCGATCAGAGACGGTGACGAGCGTGCGGGATCCATCCCAGCGGCTCTCGCGGTTTGGCGAGGTGGGGTGGGAGTCCTCCTCCCAGATTTCAGTGGTGGCGCATCCAGACAGTGGCCGGTGTGCCAGGGCTCCTATGGTGACATTGCTGTTGCGGTTGGTCGCCGGATCTAGGTGGCTAGATCTGGGGCTTTGAAGGCGGTCGAGACAATGCACAGATTGTCGGGTGGATTTCTTGAAACGGATCTGAGTGAAACTTGATCTTCGGTCGTTGGCCGGAGCCGGTGATGATGATGCCCTATCACCGTTTCCTTCATGAAGGCATCATCGAGGTACAAATCCCAAACCCACCCAATACCTTCGGGGGAAACCTTAGATCAGTTGATCGGATGACGGTGGCATTCATGTGTCGTTACCCCCTTGGGGCGGCATTCTTGGAGATGCACTCAGGCTTGAGGGACCATTGGATGGCTTCTTCGGTGGAGCGGTGTTTCTTTCTACATATTCATGACGGCGGCTCTTGGCAGCATGGAGCAGCGAAGGCTTGGCGTCAGATGTGTAGTGATGGACACGCGCAGGAGGTCGACGCTGTCTGGCGTCGTGGTGGCGTCGGCGACAGCTAGACCGGGCAAGGTAGATGCACCAGTACAGCTTTGAATATGGATTGGTGGCAGGTGGCTGCGGCGACCTCATATCCGGCAGGCGTCCTGGTTGAGGAGCACACCGGACTGATGGGTGCCCATACCCGACAAGCGTCCTGGTTGGGACCTCAGGTCTTAAATGTTCGGTTTGGCTGCGAGGTCTTTTTGATATTAAACCTAGCACTGGTAGAAAAAGGGCCTATAGTCCCGGTTCGTAAGGGCCTTTAGTCCCGGTTCCTGAACCGGGACTAAAGTGTCGGTACTAATGCCCTGTACCTTTAGTCCCGGTTCAATCCAGAACCGGGACTGATGGGCCTCCACGTGGGCAGTGCGCAGAGCCCAGGCAGGAGACCCTTTGGTCCCGGTTGGTGGCACCAACCGGGACCAATAGGCATCCACGCGTCAGCATTTCTGTGGCTGGGGTTTTTGTTTTTTTTGAAAGGGGGGGGGTTTGGGGGTTTTGGGGGGTTAATTTAGGTGTTTCATATATTGTGTTAGCTAGCTATAATTAATAGAGAGAAGTGTCCTCTCTTACGTTCGTGCTTGGTCGACGCTACGTACTATACATACGTATAGAGAGGCTAGACACGCTAGTTAGCTAGTAAGCAAACGAAGAAAACAGAAGATCGTCATGAACATATATGCATACAGAGAGAAGTGATATCGACCACCTCTCCTTCTCCGAGAGATTGGTCGAACAACAAGTTCTCGTATATCTATCCGACATTACCGGCTACATATATACAATAATTATCTCTTACAAATATAATCATACGGACTCATGGTCCACATAGTATTCTCCGTCTTCAGCGATTACTTGGTCAAGAAAGAATGCCGCCAATTCCTCTTGAATTTCTTGCATGCGAGCTGGTGCTAGGAGTTCATCCCGCTTCCGAAACATCTAATTTGAAGAAGGGGGTTAATACATATATATATGAATGAATGAAACTCAATACAAATGATGGTAATAAAATAAAATTGTGAATGTTGTTATTTACGTACTTCATATTGTTCGTCAGAGTACCCGCCCCGCTCACAGGTCGTGTGGCGGATGGACTCGCAGACGTAGTATCCACAGAAATCATTCTCTTTTTCCTGCCACAACCACTTTACAAGAAATAGAGGTCAATCAAACTGATAAGCAAGAATGCTAAATGGTATTGATGAAACTAGCGCTTGAATCACTAGGAGATGCGCGGAACATGCTACTATAGTACTTACTTTCGGGTGTCTAAATTCCAGCTCCTTCGGCAGTCCCGGAACTTTTCTGGTGAATTTTCTCCAAACCCTGCCGGACAAAGAAAATAATTACTTGATATCAGGAAATGAACAAAGTTGCTGATATGGTGGATAATGATCGATTTAACTTACTTCTTGAGGATTTCAGTCATGTCCGCATACTCCTGGGGATCTTTTCGTTTAGAGTCCAAGACGGTTACTACTCCCTGCTCAAGCCTAATCTCTAGGAGAATATAGTGGAAACTGCACACGCATGCATAACTCATCAATTACATTACTATAACCTGGACTAATATATACGGGAAACCGAATATGCACAAGACAGTAACACTCACTTGAAGTTGTAAGGAAAGAGTATTATATTTTTGTTTTCATTTTTTTGAATGATCGTAGCAAGTTGGCCTCGGTATCTCCGGGATGATGTTGAACCTCAGTTGCATCTATGAGATATGTGTTAACGAACCCAATATCACCGATTTGTCTTTTCTTTAATTCGGCGATCTTCATTCTGCATAATATAGTGAGGATAATTATAAATACATGCAATGAAAGAGATGAGCTATATAGAGAGACTTAATGATAGAAGTAGTAGTACTTACAGACAGTAGCAGGTGGTCGTTGTTTTATCGAGGGCCAATTGATTGAAAAACTGATAGAACTCCTCAAATGGAATAGGCAATAGTTCAATTCCAACGAGGTCATGCTCCGGTTTAACTCTCGCATACAAAGTACTCCTCCCCCCAGACTCTCTGCAGATTTTCAAGTACCAATCATGTAATTTTCGCATCATCGTTGTTAAAGATTTTTCATCTTTGACGAGAGGCTTCCCGTACTCGTATCTGTGTATCTGCACCTCCATGGTATCATAATGTACATCGTCGGGCAGGTAATCGTCAACATTGCCATAACCGGGCACCATCCTCGGATCGACGATGTCGCTAGGCACCTTGAGGGGGGGGCATGATTGCTTCGCTTGTTCGCCGAGCTGGGCAATTTGTTTCCCAGCTGCTCGTCGTTCTTTCAGCCTTTGATCACTGACTGTACTTCCCGACCGCTCCGCTTTGACCCATGTCATTGCAATAATGCGCTCATAGTTGCCTTTCGGCGGAGACTTGGGTGGTTTTGCCAGGGCAGCCAGAGTGCGCTTCACTTTCACCGGATCTACCTTCTCCTCCGGAGGTGGATGTCTCTTTGCTCTCAACCCTTGAAACCAATCATCCACTTCGGTTCGCGCGATCTCGGCGTTCTCCTCCGGGGTCCTCTCATATGGTAACTTCTCTGGAGTCTTCAGAGAAGGACCGAATCTGTATGTCCTCCCGCCTCTGGTTGTACTGCTAGACGCCGACCGAGCAGACGGAGTGGTTGTCTTCTTTACTTGCTTACGAGGCGGAGGAGAAGGACTACGACGCGCCGGAGCAGCTGGAGCGGCGGCAGGTCTCTTCCGCCCTTGCTGACGAGGCGGAGAAGGAGGAGGCTGGCTGCTCGGGCGCGTCGGCGCAGGCGGAGAAGGAGGCGGAGTGCCGCCACGCGCCGGAGAAGGAGCCGGCCGAGGGCCCTGATCGTCACTCGCCGGAGGAGGAGGCGGTGGAGGAGGCGGAGTGCCCTGACTCGCCGGAGGAGGAGGAGGAGGCGGAGGCGTCCAGTTCGGAAGGTTGATGAGCTCCTTCCGCCATAGGCATGGAGTCTTCAGAGCAGACCCCAGCCGAGTCTCCCCTTCACCGGTAGGGTGGTCAAGCTGGAGGTCCTCAAATCCCTCCGTTATTTCATCCACCATCACCCTAGCATATCCTTCTGGAATCGGCCGGCAGTGAAAAGTTGCACCGGGTTCAGTAGGATAAACAGAGCCAACAGCCGCCTTGACCTTCAAATTCATCCATTGCGTCATAAGGTGGCAATTTTGAGACTCCGTGATAGCATCCACGAGATAGCTGGCAGGAGCCATCAAGGCATGCTCCGGCTGAAGCAGCTCGGTGGAAGCCACGCTGCGTCTGCGCTGAGATGGCGGGGTAGCTTCGGGGGAGGCTTCGGCAGTACGTTTGCTGCGATTTGCTTCTCGTTCCTCTATCGCGTCTACCCTTGCTTGCAGCGCCTGCATTTGGGTCTGCTGCACTTTTTTCCTCCTCTCATGGGATTTGTAACCGCCTGTGTCCGGAAACCCAAACTTCCACGGAATGGAGCCTGGCGTGCCTCGTGTCTGTCCAGGGTGCTCAGGATTCCCGAGGGCCATTGTGAGCTCGTCGTTCTCTCTGTCTGGAAAGAACTTCCCTTGCTGCGCTGCTTCGATATACTGCTTAAGCTTCCTGACTGGTATGTCCATTTGATCGTTCGTCCAAATGCACTTCCCTGTTACAGGGTCCAAGGTTCCGCCAGCCCCGAAGAACCAAGTCCGGCAACGGTCTGGCCAGCTAATTGTCTCTGGTTCGATCCCTTTATCAACCAGATCATTCTCAGTCTTGGCTCACTTAGGCCGGGCTACGAGGTAGCCACCTGACCCCGTGCGATGGTGAAGCTTCTTCTTCGCAGCATTTTGCTTGTTTGTCGCCGACATCTTCTTACTCTTTTCCGATGTCTTGTGGGCCACAAATGCGGGCCAGTGATCTCTGATCTTCTCATATCTGCCCTTGAATTCTGGTGTCTCATTATTTTCGACAAACTTATTCAGCTCTTTCTTCCACCTCCTGAATAGTTCTGCCATCCTCTTAAGAGCAAAAGACTTGATTAATCGCTCTTTAACTGGGTTCTCTGGATTATCCTTTGGCGGTAGCGTGAAATTTGACTTCAGCTCAGTCCAAAGATCATTTTTCTGCATATCATTGACATAAGACACCTCAGGGTCTTCTGTAGCCGGCTTAAACCATTGCTGGATGCTTATCGGGATCTTGTCCCTAACCAGAACCCCGCACTGAGCAACAAATGCGTTCTTTGTTCGGATGGGTTCAATCGGTTGGCCGTCGGGCACGATTGCTATGATCTCAAACTTTTCATCTGAGCTCAACTTTTTCTTCGGGCCTCGTCTCTTTACCGAAGTTGTGCTCGATCCGGAGGGCTAGAAAAAAGAACAAAGACTTAATTAATATGTGTACATACCAAAATAATGAATGCATCAATCAGCTAGTCAGCACAGGCTTAACTAATATATATACCTGGCCGGACTCGGTTCGGTCACCGGAGCCGTCATCACGGTCTCCTTCTTGCACCGGCATTGGGTCACCGGAGCCGTCCTCATGTTCTTCTTCTTGCACCGGCATTAGGTCACCGTAGCCAGCTTCTTCACCCTCTCCTTCCAGACCATCGGTGTCGTTGAGAAACAACGAGACGGCATCACTTCCTTCTGCGATTATGTCCCTCAACAACGCTTCTTTTCCTTCGTCTCGGGTGGTGTCCATAGTTTCTACAAATATTTACAACATGGCAATTATTATTCAAACATGACAGATGGATATATTAGTGCCAAATGTAGAACTAGCTACCTAATCATAGTAAGGAATCATATATATTAATTAGTGGCCTCGATGCTGCTTCTCTAGGGTTTGGGGTGGCCTCGACAACGCTTCAAGGGTTTGGGGTGGCCTCGAGAACGCTTCAAGGAGGGGGTAATATCGACCCCCCACGTGTTGAAGCTATCGGGAGGGGGTATATATCGACAACGACGACACTACATCTATATGTCCCTCGACGACCCTCGTTCCCGATAAAAAAAGAGGAAGAAGAAGAAAAAAAAGAGGAGAAGAAAGAATAGACGAGAAGAACTCCTCTATTCTTTCTTCTCCTCTTTTTTTTTTCTTATTCCTCTTCTTTTTTTATCCTCTTCTTCCTCTCATGTTCGAGAGGATCGCCGAGGGGTCGGGAGGTTGCCTAGTGTCAAAGGATTCAACAAAACCATGTCTTCATCATTAGGCGAAAGTAACAGGTGCATGATGGTACGAAGCTCTCCAAAGTTATTTTGGAACGGAGTCCTAGATAGGATAATTCGCTTTTTGGTACAAAGTTCAGCAAGAACCTTCCAAATATCGTTATTTGGAAGGCCTTCCAAATAGGATAATTCCCTTTTTGGTACAAAGTTCGGGAGGGGGTATATATCGAACCTCTACCCTAGTTCCCGACCCTCGCCCCTCGAACCCTCGGTGACCCTTGAACCTCTACCCTATAGTTTCCGACCCTCGCCCCTTGAACCCTTGGTGACCCCCCCTCATGTCGAAGTTATCAGAGAGGGGGTATATCGACCCCCCCACCCTCATGTAAGAAGAGGAAAAAAGAACGAAGAAGAAAATAGAGGAGAAGAAGAAAGGAATATAGGAGAAGACCGAAGAAAAAAAGAAGTCTTCCTCTTCTTATTTTCCTTTTTCCACTCCTTCCTTTTCTTCTTCTTCTTCTTCTTCCTCTTTTCTTCCTTTTCCTTATTTTACTTTTTCCTCTACACTAACCTAAAATCGATATCTACTAATTAACAACCTAAATAAAAAAATGAATACATATATGAAAAAAAAACATCATATGAAAAAAACATTTTTGACATATTTAGCATATTCTAAATTTTCCTAACTCTTTTACAACCAAAAAAATTACTCCAACTTCATGACAGTACCCACAATCTGTTTCACCAAAAACCTTCTAATCCATAGTTCAAAATTTTCAAATTTCATTCAAATGAAATTTGAATCGGATTCAAATAACTTGTTGAAAACCTATCCTAAACCTCTCCAAAAATTCTGAAATTTTGCCATCGCCTTTGTCTTGCATCAGTACCTCACCACAGTTTTTTTTAAAATTCCAAAAATGCCCAAAGCCATCTAGCATTTCATCAAACACCTTCTATATGGACAAAAAAATTCAGAAATTCCAAAAAATTCAGAAAAGTGGACAGCGTGTTGCTGCTGCTCCACTTCTCCTATCCTCTACTTCTCCTCTACTTCTGCTCTTCAATGCATCGGGGCCGGCGGCGACCATGGAGCAAGGGCGGAGCAAGGGGCGCTCGGGCGCAAGAGTGGCACTCTTGAGGGGGGCTCACTTTGAGGGGGGCGGCGACGGCTGGAGTCCGGCGACGAGGACGGCGGGCTCGGGGCGGCACGCGGTGACGGGGACGGCAGCCTCGGGGCGGCACGCGGTGACGGGGACAAGGAGGCGGGCTCGGGGAGGCACGCGGCGACGGGGACGAGGGCGGCGGGCTCAGGGATGCCGGCGACGAGGACGGCGCGGGCTCAGGGAGGTGACGACGTGGTCCGGAGGGCTCGGCGGCGACGAGGACGAGGAGCAGCCTGGCGGCGTCGTCGGAGGAGAGGACGAGGAGATCGATCAAACTGAATCGAGAATTTCACAAGTGTTGGCTTATATAGCCAGAGCACTAGTCCCGGTTCGTGAAACCAACCGGGACTAATGCCCCTCTTTAGTCCCGGTTGGTGCCACCAACCGGGACCAAAGGCCAATTTTCAGCAGCCCAAAGGGTGGGAAGCGGCGGCCTTTGGTCCCGGTTGGTGGCACCAACCGGGACTAAAGGGGGGCATTGGTCATGGTTGGTGCCACGAACCGTGACCAATGCCCCCTTTAGTCCCGGTTGGTGCCACCAACCGGGACCAATGGCCTTGTGCTGCCCCGCGCCCAAAAGTTTAGTCCCACCTCGCTAGTTGAGAGGGCTCGGGAGTGGTTTATAAGCGCTGCTGCGCCCACCCTCTCGAGCTCCTCTCAACTGCAGGCTTTCGGGCCTAATCTGTCACTACAATGCCTGTGGGCCTACTGGGCCTGTTGCGGGCCTGAATCCTGGCCCATGGTAGGGTTTCTAGTCGTATTCAGGCCGTGGTGGCCTAGTAGGTGGCATTTTTTTGTTGCTTTATTTATTTTTCTTTTGTTTTTTGCTTTATTTTTTAATTCTTTATGCTTTTAGTTTTAGAAAAATTATAAACTTTTTGTTAATGCCATTAGTTTTCAAATTTGAAAACACTTTTTTGGTTTTTTGTTTTCTTTGTTGCTTTATTTATTTTATCTTGTGATTAACTTTACTATAAAAATAGTTTTTCCTGTTTTTTTGATTTGTTTTTTGCATTATTTATTTTCTTTTGTTTTTTGCTTTAATTTTTAATTCTGTTTGCTTTTAGGTTAGCAAAATTATAAACTTTCTGTTAGTGCCATTAGTTTTAAAGAAATTATAAACTTTCTGTTAGTGCCATTAGTTTTCAAATTTGAAAACACTTTTTTAGTTTTTTAGTTTTCTTTGTTGCTTTATTTATTTTATTTTGTGATTAACTTTACTATAAAAATAGTTTTTTCCTGTTTTTTTGATTTGTTTTTTGCATTATTTATTTTCTTTTGTTTTTTGCTTTAATTTTTAATTCTGTTTGCTTTTAGGTTAGCAAAATTATAAACTTTCTGTTAGTGCCATTAGTTTTCAAATTTGAAAACACTTTTTTAGTTTTTTAGTTTTCTTTGTTGCTTTATTTATTTTGTTTCCTCTGAGACGTGTTTCCAACCAACTGCTGAAAGTCCTGATGTGTTCACATGTAATCCAGTTGTCGCACTGCTCCGGGTGTTTGGAGCGCAGACTGTTCTTGTGTTCATCGACATACGGGGTCACCAAGGTAGAGTTCTGTAGAACTGTGTAGTGTGCTTGAGACCAAGAATATTCGTCCCTGCATATTATTGAGTCTCTTCCAAGAGTGCCTTTTCCAGTCAGTCTCCCCTCATACCGCGATTTAGGGAGACCTATCTTGTTAAGGCCAGGAATGAAGTCAACACAAAACCCGATAACATCCTCTGTTTGATGGCCCATGGAGATGCTTCCTTCTGGCCTAGCGCGATTACGGACATATTTCTTTAGGACTCCCATGAACCTCTCAAAGGGGAACATATTGTGTAGAAATACGGGCCCCAGGATGACAATCTCGTCGACTAGATGAACTAGGACGTGCGTCATGATATTGAAGAAGGATGGTGGGAACACCAGCTCGAAACTGACAAGACATTGCGCCACATCACTCCTTAGCCTTGGTACGATTTCTGGATCGATCACCTTCTGAGAGATTGCATTGAGGAATGCACATAGCTTCACAATGGCTAATCGGACGTTTTCCGATAGAAGCCCCCTCAATGCAACCGGAAGCAGTTGCGTCATAATCACGTGGCAGTCATGAGACTTTAGGTTCTGAAACTTTTTCTCTGGCATATTTATTATTCCCTTTATATTCGACGAGAAGCCAGTCGTGACCTTCATACTGAGCAGGCATTCAAAGAAGATTTCTTTCTCTTCTTTCGTAAGAGCGTAGCTGGCAGGACCTTTATACTGCTTCGGAGGCATGCCGTCTTTTTCATGCAAACGTTGCAGGTCCTCCCGTGCCTCAGGTGTATCTTTTGTCTTCCCATACACGCCCAAGAAGCCTAGCAGGTTCACGCAAAGGTTCTTCGTCACGTGCATCACGTCGATTGAGGAGCGGACCTCTAGGTCTTTCTAGTAGGGTAGGTCCCAAAATATAGATTTCTTCTTCCACATGGGTGCGTGTCCCTCAGTGTCATTCAGAACAGCTAGTCCACCGGGACCCTTTCCAAAGATTACGTAGTGTAAATCATTGACCATAGCAAGCACGTGATCACCGGTGCGCATGGCGGGCTTCTTCCGGTGATCTGCCTCGCCTTTGAAATGCTTGCCTTTCTTTCGACATTGATGGTTGGTCGGAAGAAATTGACGATGGCCCAGGTACACATTCTTCCTGCATTTGTCCAGGTATATACTTTCAGTGTCATCTAAACAGTGCGTGCATGCGTGGTATCCTTTGTTTGTCTGTCCTGAAAGGTTACTGAGAGCGGGCCAATCGTTGATGGTCACGAACAGCAACGCCTTAAGGTTAAATTCCTCCTGTCTGTGCTCATCCCACGTACGTACACCGTTTTCATTCCACAGCTGTAAAAGTTCTTCAACTAATGGCCTTAGGTACACATCAATTTCATTGCCGGGTTTCTTAGGGCCTTGGATGAGAACTGGCATCATAATGAACTTCCGCTTCATGCACATCCAAGGAGGAAGGTTATACATACATAGAGTCACGGGCCAGGTGCTGTGATTGCTGCTCTGCTCCCCGAAAGGATTAATGCCATCCGCGCTTAAAGCAAACCATACATTCCTCGTGTCCTTTGCAAACTCATCCCAGTACTTTCTCTTGATTTTTCTCCACTGCGACCCGTCAGCGGGTGCTCTCAACTTCCCATCTTTCTTTCGGTTCTCACTGTGCCATCGCATCAACTTGGCATGCTCTTCATTTTTGAACAGACGTTTCAACCGTGGTATTATAGGAGCATACCACATCACCTTCGCAGGAACCCTCTTCCTGGGGGGCTTGCCGTCAACATCACCAGGGTCATCTCGTCTGATCTTATACCGCAATGCACCGCATACCGGGCATGCGTTCAGATCCTTGTATGCACCGCGGTAGAGGATGCAGTCATTAGGGCATGCATGTATCTTCTCCACCTCCAATCCTAGAGGGCATATGACCTTCTTTGCTGCGTATGTACTGTCGGGCAATTCGTTATCCTTTGGAAGCTTCTTCTTCAATATTTTCAGTAGCTTCTCAAATCCTTTGTCAGCCATAGCATTCTCTGCCTTCCACTGCAGCAATTCCAGTATGGTACCGAGCTTTGTGTTACCATCTTCGCAATTGGGGTATAACCCTTTTCTGTGATCCTCTAACATGTGATCGAACTTCAGCTTCTCCTTTTGACTAATGCATTGCGTCCTTGCATCGACAATGACCCGGCGGAGATCATCATCATCGGGCACATCGTCTGGTTCCTCTTGATCTTCAGCAGCTTCACCCGTTGAAGCATCATTGGGCACATCGTCTGGTTCCTCTTGATCTTCACCAGCTCCCCCCGTTGCAGCATCACCGTATTCAGGGGGCACATAGTTGTCATCGTAGTCTTCTTCTTCGCCGTCTTCCATCATAACCCCTATTTCTCCGTGCCTCGTCCAAACATTATAGTGTGGCATGAAACCCTTGTAAAGCAGGTGGGAGTGAAGGATTTTCCGGTTAGAGTAAGACCTCGTATTCCCACATTCAGTGCATGGACAACACATAAAACCATTCTGCTTGTTTGCCTCAGCCGCATCGAGAAACTAATGCACGCCCTTAATGTACTCGCGGGTGTGTCTGTCACCGTACATCCATTGCCGGTTCATCTACGTGCATTATATATAATTAAGTGTCCAAATTAATAGAAGTTCATCATCACATTAAAACCAAAGTGCATACATAGTTCTCATCTAACAACATATAGCTCTCCAAAGCATCTAATTAATTAAACCATACATTGAAACTATGTAAAACATTTCAATGCGAAAACAAATGCGATCATAATCGCAACCAAGGTAACAATTGATCCAACGGCATAATGATACAAAGCCTCGGTATGAATGGCATATTTTCTAATCTTTCTAATCTTCAAGCGCATTGCATCCATCTTGATCT